>NW_021853418.1:37035-48254 GCF_003651465.1 Formica exsecta
ATGCTAACAAGCGATCCGCCATATTGTCAAATGCAACGATATGTACATCGTTTTAGATTCTGGCTGGTTCATTTCAGTCATTTTATGAACTGTCTTTGTAGAACAGCCATTTATAGAAAATTAATAGGTAATTATATTATAATATTAATAAGTAATTATGTGTATTTCTAAATGAGAAAAAGCTTGAATGAACACTTGTTGTATTTATTACTTATTGTATTTATGAATACTTGTATTTATTACAATTAAGGTTTTATATTAAAAGTAACATAAATAAAATTTTTGAAAATAATGTTTGAAAACAAATAAAAATAAAGATAAACGTGAAAAAAAATTTTTAAGCACATTTATTATGACTATTTTATCAAATATAACATAAAGTAAAGTCGCTATAAACGCGCCGTTCATAAAATGACTAAAATGAACCAGCCAGAATCTAAAACAATGTACAAATCGTCGCGTTTGACAATGTGGCGGGTTGCTTGTTAGCGTTTTATAAAAAGACTAAAATTCTTAGCCAGATTGTAAAATATTTTATTTTCAACCATGACTTGAGAATATGGCTGCACTTTATAAAATGCATAGATGTTTTATAAAATGATGGATTATGTAATTTGGCTACGACATATACATGTTTATGTTAATGTAGCAAAACAAATCTTGTGGGAATTCTATCAAAAATATCTTGTGGGAGTATCTATTTTTGAAAAGTAACAACATTGAATATATATACAGGGTGTCCTAGACCACCCGTACACCCCTTTTCTTTCAAAAAAATAACTCAAAAAATACTTAATGAAAAAATACTTTAATATAGTGTTTTAAATAAAAAATAAATATTTAATAAATATTTTTTTGTGTATTGTAAAAAATATATGTATAAATTATATCATGAAAAAAAATTTTACAAGCATCCAAAAATTAATTTGCTATGACGTTTGCATTGGGATAATTTAATTTCTTTCGTAATCAAGATAATTTATTATGTAAATTATACACCTGTCAAAAAATTTACCTTAAAATAAAATCTTTTTAAATGCAAACAAAATATTGAGTGAAAATATATGCAGAATTTGTGAGAATATTATTTCGAACTTCGGCTTCGGAATAATTGATCGTCCTTTATATCAATTCGACGATCATCATTAGTATCACGATAATGATGCCCGTCCAGTTCCTTAAACGATTAATTCAATAAAGACGTATTCGCGGAGGTCCCTTTGTCCGTGGCCAAGAACCGACGAAAGTTAAGACGCGTCTAAATGGACATAAATTGGGACAAGCTCGCAATTTCGGCGCATCGGGAGTCATCTCTTCATCGTCCGCGATCTTGTTAAGCGCGGAGGAATCGGGCACGAGCACGTGAAAAACGGCGTTTCTCAATCCTGTTGTGCCTTCATACAATTCAGCTGACATAGACGAATTGCCTCATCGCCGGGACCGGGACGGATTCTGCAAGCGTTTATTCTACCGTTTGCCAGAATTTTAAGTCCGCGTTTCTCTTTCCGCAAACCTTCCGCCCGAACCGTTCTAGACTCTAGCGAAATTTTTTTATTTCTTTTCGATACTTCTTGTACCGTTTGATTCTTGTAAGATTCTTGCAAAAATGTCCGTGAGATGTATACATATATACAATACCCGCTATTTCTCTCCTTCTCCATCACTATAAAAAAAATTAATCTTTTACCCAAAATAAAAAAAAAAGAAGTCTAATTTATTCTTTGTGCAAGTGCAAGTAAAAGCCATGATTTTAATAAAAATATAATAAAAGAAATTTGCTGAGATGGCACGAGAAAGTAATGAAATCAACCGTTACTTTCTTCTGTTTAAAATGTTTCTCACAATTTCTCCTAAATATTAAGAATTTTTCCTAGACTATTTTCAGTATGATTTTCAGATTCAACAAGTGAAACTGAAAAAGAAGCGAATCCAACGATTCCTACGTGCTCCCTAAACTATCTGAAATGTTACCCTCCTTTTCTTATTCGTTTGTTGTATAGCAATATAAGAGAAAGTGAAAATCAGAAGAACAAAAGATCTCTTTGAAATAACGTTAGAACAAAGCCATGAGTCATAAACCTCGAGAACAGTGAAAAGAAATAGTCTCGAAATTCTTCTTCAAAGAATTATACATTCTTGCCTTGCCTTTTTAATTTTGTTGACCAATTAAAACCAAGAAATCTGTCTTCTTTATCCTGATTGGTAACTCTAATGTTTCGAAGCATTTCAAACACTGAACAAAATGCATTTTTAGTCTAGACATATCAAACGAAGTGGACGTTGCAGACGCATGACAGTCCTAGAAGTTAAAATAAACTTTGTGTGCTCATATTCGTGATTTGTTATATATATAAGTATATAAATAAAATTAGTGCTACAAAACTAGTAAATAACTAGACTCGTTGCCAGCTGTTTTGTATATCGTTGAATTTTTCCCGATGGCTACGATAACACACTTGCCCGACGATGTGATTATCATCATTCTAGAAAAGAAAAAACATCAGCTTGGAGGATATCGTGAATTTGGAGTCCACATGTAAAAGATTCCAGCAGATAACACTGCCCAACAAGTTTTGGGAAAGAAAATATTATCACAGGTATTTTTTTATTTATAAGGTCTTTATATAAATTTATTTGTACTTATTTTACACTTAGTCGATTTTCGTCACTCCAACAAAGCATCTCCGCAACAAAAAAAATAGTAAAAGAGTAAAGTTAAAATTATTATATTGTTACCTTATTAATTAAAATTGTGCGCGTACGCGTACGCGCGCCTGTTGAATTAATCCAAATTGAGCACGTTTCTGATATCATAATTTAATATAATCGTAGTAAAAAATTAAAATTTAGTAAAGCCAAAATCTTAACGCGTTTAAAGACTGAACGTGTCATGATAAGATATAGATTAATTCCAAGCTCCGCGTCATTTGATAAAGATAGTCTGCTATTGCTCGCAATTCATGACATTGCTCAATACCATTGTAGATTAAAAAGTGAAATTATAAAATTTTTCTCTTAATTTTTTTGTCTAGGCTTAATTATTATTTTAAATTATAAACACAAAAATTAATCTATTTTTTACTATTGCATAATGACACTTAAAATAATGTATCTTGTATTTTATACATAAATTATTTTAAATTATTAAAAATACAAATTTCAAAAAAGTTTATTGGTGTGTTAATAATCTTCTTATTTTTTAAAATTATTTTAGAGCTTTTTAATAAAAAAACTTTATTTTATAGTTTAAAACATGAAGAAACATGAAGAAAACAATTTTCTTGCATTTATTTGTTTTATGACTTTTAATTTGTTTCGAGATTCACTTATATAATATTATTTTTGACTTTTCTAAATAATTATATTCTTTGAGACTTATGATATAACGTATTTTCTTTTTGAAATTGTGTATGCAAATTTTATGCGTTTTACAGTTTTATAAAACAATATATGCTAATTTTAACTACTTGGAGATATTAAAGATTAAGTACTTTTTTTATTCTAAAATTTCCTTTCAGTTTTTATTTTTGTTTTAATGACACGTTTAAATTAAAAATATTTCTACACGTTTAATCTCGGTAACACATTGTATTATATGTATGTGTACAGATTATTAACCTTTTCTTCTATGATAATTACAAATCGGTTAAAAAAATTAAAATATATGGTAAATATAGCGAATAGGGGACCCAGCCCCAATGACCTTGACCTTGACATATGTTGTCAAGGACATAATTCTGAGTAACTTTTTCTTCTAATTTAATCGTCGCTCGTGGCTTATTCAGAATTATGTCCTTGATAACATATGTCAAGGTCAATGTCATTGGGGCTGGGTCCTTTATTCGCTATATTTACCTAAAAAATTCATACATATACTTTTGAAAGAGAATATAGTGATAAAATAAAATTTATAACTTATATCGTGGTGCTGTTTTATACAATTCTTGAAAATTGTCTATCTTATTTTTAGATGTCCTACTGCAAACAGAAAATATAATGTAGAGGAAAAGAAGAAAATTTTTGACTATTTAAATTTTGAAGAACAAATAAAAACAGGACTGAAATGTATAAAGAAGCTACAAAATTATGTATTTTTGATGTCAGAAAATAAGTTATGGGATACAAACAAAACAGAATTAAAATGTCTTTTACGTTTCATAGTTGAAGATTCTATGCTTTATTATTTTCTTTTGGATGAGCAAAAACGAATTATTCGTGCAGGATTACCATGGTAAAATTCAATAAATTAATAAATAATAATATTAAGTTGCTATTAACATTATAAATGTAAATATTGTACAGTTAATATGTAATTTTTTTTCAGGCTAAATGATTTGACATATAGATATAACTTTGACCTAATATTCAACTGTTTAAAACAATATCGATTTATATATAAGATATCCAAATTTATGAATAAGCCAAGGAAAACACTTTTTAAAAAGTTATATATTATCATAGAGCAAATCTATACACAGGTTGGGAATTTTTTCTAATAGTTTATATTAATTTTAACTGTTAATAAAAAGAACAAATTCTCAATTATAAAGATTATAGATCTAATAAATAATACATTACATCAAAAAGTCAATACATTTTATAATAAGCAATGAATGAAAGTAATAAACTTCTTTTTATTTATGTTCTTATTTGTAATCAAATTTTGTTTATGTATCTGTTTTTTTAGGAAATGCGATTAATGATAGCATATTCCAGTCAACTGACAAATAGGATGATGTACAAGTGGAAGTCAAATATTGTGTACGACATCATGTGTTACTTAAATTATGAAAATTCAATCAATTTTGAGCGACAAAATATAGATATTGAAGCTCAATACAGAAGCATTACAGAAACAATAGAGGTAATTTATTATACATCGTATAATGTATTATAATTAAATGCATATAAATAATAATCTATATAAAAAGATTATATTGATTATAAATTTATCTAAAACTTAGGTCATTACAATAGTTACAATAGTTTAGAAACGGCTTGATAAGATATCGGTTGAATCCTGCTATTATATTTTTCACAGATTGCAGTAGAAAAACCGGATAATACAAGAAATAAAAATATCAAATTTTCGATTGGAGAGATTGTAAAGCATTTATCGCAACCTAATTTCGCTCCTCCTAAAGAAAGCATTTATCACGAAGGCGTAATAATTGGATGGCATTCTAAATGTGATCCAAATTTCCAAGCAAAAATGAAGAAAACTCGTATGTTTCCATATCTATGCCATCACTACCAAAATCATCTCATCTGCACATGTGCATCTTGCATATGTTTCAATTCAAAATGTGTCAGTGACGAACAACCGCATTACATAATTCTCACTGAAAATGATAAAATATGTTACGTAAGAGAAGGTATGAGTATTAATAGCATTCTTATAAATCACATATGTTTTATGATCTCTTATCATTTTTGTAATGTAAAATTTATCTTTTTTATTTTAGATCATATAGAGATATGTTCACCAAAAAGAATTAATAATATAGAGATAGGACGATTTTTTTCTAGATTCCATGGTTTTTATTACGAACCAAATAAGAGCCTAGCAAACCGTTATTGAACAGTACCATTGCATTTTGCGACGTACTTCTTAGTCAATAATCTTGCTGATATTGTCATTGAATTAAATTTTATATTCAGATATTATACTAGAATTTATAAATGTTATATTGATATTATCTTTTAATTAGATAATTAATATGCAAGAATTTAAAAAAATTATTGTAAATAAAGATTTCAATGTTTTGTGAATAAGAAAACTTTTTCTGAAACATTTTTGTCTTTTAAGTCAAGATTATTATAATAATTGAAAATACTGTCAATTTAAAATTAAGAATATATTAGATTTTAACAAAATATAACAAAATTGATTAGCAAGCAATCGAAATTTTTTATTTGAAAATATGCACCGTTTTGTAAAATATTTAAGAAATTAGAATTATATAAAAAATGTAATATTTGAAAAGTTTTCTGAATAAAAAATTTTAAGACATCTCATAAATGCAGATTTTCGACAAGTCTTTTACATAAAAATGAAAAAAAAATTGTAAAAACGAAAAATTCAAGAATAAAAAGAAGTAAAAACAAACAAAAGAAGCATAACTCAAATTATTATATACAGCCAATTTCAGATAACAAAAGATCACAGAATTTTTAGAAAGCTATCAATTGCATGACAATCTATTCAAATTTTCATGTACATAAAATATGAATATTTGAAATCCGAAAATGATCAATTTAAACAAAGTAACATTGGAACGAAGGTATAAGACCAGAAATCTCAAAGACATTAAAACGTAAATGTTTAGAAAATTTTCTTCAAGAATTTATTCATTGTATCTTTATTCATTACTCATGACCAATCAGAACAAAGAAATCTTTATCCTTTTTTTTCTAATCGATCCGTCAAACAATCTGCAGCATTTATAACACACATGAAGTGCATCTACCTGTTTGAACCAAAAGAATCCCAGAGTTCGTTGTGAACGCATAGCAACAAAGAAGCGATTCATTTGAACATAATGCAATTAAATACAATCATTCATATCGGCCAGTGCTTAGGGTAACCAGCACGATTGACCAACCAAAGGGCCTCATTTTCAACTGGCCAATAAGTATTGTGTCCAATCCAATATACACCCCATAGCAACACTGCTAATGGGCGTTACAGTAAGCTTTGTGCACTCATATTAATATACATATAGCTATTGGGTTTTCTGAGCTCACAGTCAGCACAACTAACTGCAATCCTCAGAGACACAACAGTATATAAATTAAATTAATGGTATAATATCAAATAACATCCATTGAAAGCTCTTTTGCGTCTGTTCATCGTTGAATTTTTTCCACAATGGCTATAATAAAATGCCCAACGAAATAATTACTATTATTCTGGACATAAGCATTAGCTTTAAGGAGACCGTAAGTTTTACCTACATGTGCAGAAGATTCCATTAAACAAAACTGAATAACAGGTTTTGGAAAAAGAAATTTTATCAGAGATATTTATTTGTTTTTATATTAATTTTATTCGCTTGATTTCGTCGCCAAACAAAGCGCTATTGCAAAAACTAATAGTAAAAGTAAATTTAAAGTCATTGCATTTTTAAGCTTATCATGTAAAAAATTTAAGATTTTGTTGCTTTATTACAGACATATTACTTCCTAACAATTTGCTTTTGACATTATAATTTAATGCGATTGTAGTAAATAATCAAAATTAAAGCTTGAAGTTTCGAGATACATAAATGCTCGCTGAAACAGATAACTCTATGCTATACATACCGGAATGCTCAGTGCATTGTGAGAAAGCAGACACAAAAAAAAGAAGTAGCTGGTAGCAAGTTGCTCTTCTTTCTCTGTCTATCTGTATAATTCATTTATTTTTCTCTTTAACATAGCATTAGAAAAAATAGGCTCAGATTGTTTGACTCTTACTCTCGTCACATTTGCTTTTATTTATAAATGAGCATTCCAGTATAATAGAAAGTTAATTATTGAATCATGATAAAAGCTATCTGATCAAATGATAAGAATACCTCGCTATTGCTTTCAACTTGTGTGATTCATTGTTTTTATATATTGTAAATTTTTCTTTTTTTATTTAGATTTCATTATGCTTATCAAATTATGGAGCATAAAAGTCATTTTAATTTATAATTATTTTACCTTTAGTCATCGCATTTAAATTATCACATGTTAAAAAATGTCGTCGTAGTCGGATTTTAAAAATGCCCGTATCCTGTGAGATGAATGCATATATGCAATACCCTCTATTTCTTTCCTTTTCCATCACTATAAAAAAAAAAAATGCTTATCCAAAATAAAAAAAAGTCTAATTTATTCTTTGGTTCCAAATAAAAGCTATGATTCTAATACAAACATAATAAAAGATATTTGCTCGAGAGATGGCTCGAGAAAATGATAAAATCAACTGTTATTTTCTTTCGTTTAAAATGTGTCCCAAAACCTTTTCTGGATACTAAGACTATTTTCACTATGATTTTCGGACTCAGCAAGTGAAACTGAAAAGAAGGTGAACCCAACGATCTGCTTACTCCCCAAACTACCTGAAATGCATATCCTTCCTTTTCTTATTCTTTCATTGTATAGTAATACAAGGGCAACTGAAAATCAGAAAGACGAAAAATCCCTTTGAAATAAATCCCAAGAAGAGTGAAAAGAAATAGTGTAGAAATTTTTCTCCAAAGAATTATTCATTTTTGCCTTACCTTTTTAGTTCCATCGACCAACCAAAACCAAGAAATCTATCTTCTTTATCTTGATTGGTAAGTCTAACGTTTCGAAGCATTTCTAACACTGAACAAAGTATATATTTAGTCTAGACCATATCAAATGAAGTGAACGTTACAGACGCATGGCAACAGTTCTAGAAGCTACAATAAATTTTGCGCATTCACACGTGATTTATTATATATATAAGTATATAAATAAAATTAGTGGTAAGAAACCAGTAAATAATTAGGCTGGTTGCCAGCTGTTTTGTGTATCGTTGAACTTTTTCCGATAGCTACGATAACACACTTGCTCGAGGATGTGCTTATCATCATTCTAGAAAAGAAGAGCATCAGCTTGGAGGATATCGTGAATTTGGAGTCCACTAGAGTCCTAGATTATCAGAGAGGCGCCAACTCTACCCCCACCATGTCCACCGCCGCCATCTTAAGACACAAACGTCAGTAGTGCTTATATATGTATACATATATACATATATATGTTTTAAATATGTGCAACTTAATTTCTTCATATATAACATATATAAGACATTTCTACTTACCGTGGTAACAAGAAATTATAATATGCACTTATTTAAACTTTTAATATTAACACAACCACATTTGATTGACAGCTGTCAGGCTGTACGTGTAACATTTGCATTCTAACATGGCCAATCAAAAAGTGGAACAAGTTGGCGCCTCTCTGATAATCTAGGACTCTAGAGTTCACATGTAAAAGATTCCAGCAGATAACACTGCCCAACAAGTTTTGGGAAAGAAAATATTATTACAGGTATTTTTTTATTTATAAGGTCTTTATATTAATTTATTTATACTTATTTTACACTCGGTCGATTTTCGTCACTCAACAAAGCACCCCCGCAAAAAAAAATAATAAAATAATAAAGTTGAAATTATTACATTGCTATCTTTTTATTAATTTAAATTTTGTGTGCGTGTGTGCGCGCGCGCTCGCGTGCACACGCTTGTTGAATTAATATAAATTAAGCACATTTCTGATATTAGAATTTAATATGTATGCAGTAAAAAATTAAAATCTAGTAAAGCCAAAATCTTAACGCGTTTAAAGACTGAACGTATCATGATACGATATCAATCAATTCCAAGCTATGCATCATTTGATAAAGATAGCCTGCTATTGCTCGCAATTCATGACATTGCTCATTACCATTGTGAATTAAAAAGTGAAATTATAAAATTTTTCTCTTAATTTTTTTGTCTAGGTTTAATTATTATTTTAAATTATATACACAAAAATTAATCTGTTTTTACTATTGTTTTTGGTCATTGCTTTTTATACATAAATTATTTTAAATTGGTAAAAATGTAAATTTGGAAAAGTTTATTGATGTATTAATAATTTTTTTATTTTTTAAAATTATTTTTGTATTTTAATAAAAAAACTTTATTTTATAGTGTAAAACATGAAGAACACTAAATCAAATCACTAAATCGTGTTGTTACGATTTTCCATATTTTTTAAAATTTGCGATAATATGATTATTTATAAATGTTAATCTATAATAATTTGTAGTAATATTCAAATAAGAAAACACTTTTTTACATTTATTTCTCTTATGATTTTTAATTTGTTTCGAGATTTACTTATATAATATTATTTTTAACTTTCATAAATAATTATATCCTTTGGGACATGTAATATAACCGTATTTTTTATTGATATCTTTTGTGCAAACTTTTTATCTTCTACAATTTTATAAAACATTATATGCAATCAGTTTTAATTATTTCGAGATATTGAAGATTAAGTACTTTCTTTATTCTAAAATTTCTTTTGAGCTTCTTTTTATTTTAATGACAGATGCAGATTAAAAATATTTTTACATGTTTAGTCTCGATAACACATTGTATTTCATGTATGTGTACAGATTATTAATCTTTACTTTATTGTGATAATTACAATTTGGTTAAAAAAATTAATATGTATATATATATATATATATATATATATATATTAAATAGGAAAGTCCATATTAGTATTTACAATTTCATTAATTTGTCTCAAATATTAATGTGTACGTAATTAAAAATTTATATATGTATATGATTTTGTAAGAAAGTATATTGATCAAATAAGATTTATAGCTCATATCGTGGTGTTGTTTAATATAATTCTTGAGAAGTGTCTATCTTAATTTCAGATGTCCTACTGCGAATAAAAAATATAATGTAGACAGAAAGAAGAAAATTTTTGACCATTTAGATTTTAAAGAACAGATAAAAGCAGGATGTCTTCTGCGTTCCATAGTTCAAGATTCTATGCTTTATTATTTTCTTTGGGATGAGCGAAAACGAATTATTCTTTCAAGATTACCACGGTAAAATTCAATAAACTAAATTGCCTAAATTGCTTAAAATTAATGTCATTATTGTACAGTTAATATGTAATTTTTTTAGGCTAAACGATTTGACATATAGATATAACTTTGACCACTTTGACCTTTGTCTAAAACAATATCGGTTTCCTCTATAAAAAAAGTCATGTAGACGCGTGAAATAAGCGTTTTGAGTCGACATGTATCGCACGTATTGTTGCCATTTTACCGCGTGTCTGATTGGCGGTCGATGATGCGTCGATAAGAGGTGTGAACGTTTAATCGAGTTTAGTTCGGTGTTTGACAGTTTGGTGTGACAGTTCGGTGACAGTTCGGTGACACTTTGTACATCGTGAGCGGGGTTAGTAAATATTCGTAGTATAAATATATTTAAAGAATATTTAAAAATGCGTGTCTGATTGATGGTCGATGATGTGAATCGAATGTGGTCGAACGAATGTTATCGAGTTAGTTCGACAGTTTGGTGACAGTTCGGTGACATTTCATGAGTGAATAATATCAGGTAATAATATAAATAAATATATATCGTTGAATATTATATATAATGTTAAAATTTATTAAATATTATTAAATATTATTAAAC
>NW_021853418.1:51087-53813 GCF_003651465.1 Formica exsecta
TATATATATAAATTATACAGTTTAATAAATATTTCACTTATTGAATTTGCGCAATTTTGATAAATCAGCAGTTTTTTCTCTTCTTAAAATGTTCAATAAATCGTACAATTTATATTTAATTCGTATTTTTTAAATTGTAACAGCATATCCACTTATATATCATCCATAGCATACCAATAGCAATAATGGTTTTAAATGTTGCGACGAATAAATCGACTCTACAATAGACACATTTGTTAAATTAATCAATTAATACATCTTATAAATAAACAAGTAATATATCTAATCTAAAAAAAAAAACAATGTTTCGTTACTTTTACACTTACTTTTTACGATGTGCTTTGGCTGCTTCTAATCGATTCATGTCTTCGTGCAGAAGATATATTTTGGCACCTATTATTGCATTTCTCCAAACAATAAAATAAATATTTAATAATTTAAATATTGTAAAAATTAATATACCACTATTAGTAATTAATTATCGGCATTTTCAACAATTAAAAGCTGTACTTTCATTATTGTTGTTGATATATATAAATCCGGTATGCTTAGTTAATTTACTTATCGTGCATTCGATGCTCATTTATACAATATATTAAATTGATTTATATAAATTATTTAAAATTTGAAAATTGTTTTTCTATATTTCTTTTAATCCATTATATATTTTAATTATCAATAAGTGCTGTTCTTACAATATTCTATCAGCTTGTAAGTTATAAAATTTAAATGAAATATATGGAAAAGCTACAAAATTATATGGTTTTGATGTCGGAAGATAAATTATGGGGTACCGACAAAAAAGAATTGGAATGTCTTCTGCGTTCCATAGTTCAAGATTCTATGCTTTATTATTTTCTTTGGGATGAGCGAAAACGAATTATTCTTTCAAGATTACCACGGTAAAATTCAATAAACTAAATTGCTATTAGCATTTAAAATTAATGTCATTATTGTACAGTTAATATGTAATTTTTTTAGGCTAAACGATTTGACATATAGATATAACTTTGACCTAGTATTCAATTGTCTAAAACAATATCGGTTTCCTCTATAAAAAAAGTCATGTAGACGCGTGAAATAAGCGTTTTGAGTCGACATGTATCGCACGTATTCTCTCTCTCTCTCTCTATCTTTTTCTATCTTTGTCAGTTTTCTTTTTTTCTGTTTTAGAAAATGTAAAACATGTTTTAAGGTGTCAACTACAAAATGTTAAAGAAATGTTAATTATTTAGAAAAGGTATTGCAAAATCATAATCTTCTTTTTAATTACTATATTTAATCTTTTTTTTAAATAAGTTTTATATATTCTTGATTTATATTTTACATATGGAATTTATGATATATATTTTACATATGGAAAATTCAAACATGTGCGTATATATATGCCAAAAACTTGGCATGCCCCGGTTATATATATTGATAATAATTTCTGATAATCTTTTGCAAATTTTTATTTTATATCAGGCATGACAAGTTTTTGTATGTCACTTTAATCTTTTTTGTTTTGGGCCTTTGGTATAGCTTATGATTAATTTTAAAACAAGTCGATCAGTTTGGCACGGGGTATTTTTAAATTCGAAATTGGTGATCGAGGTGATGGACACGATATTATTGCAAGGGTTAAGTAATTTTATGATTTACTATTTGTTATAAGATCCGCAATATAATAGTGCTATTTTATATATTATACAAAATATTTATTTGGAACATAATAGTGTAATAATTTAATAAAAATAAAATGCATTTTAATTTTCTCAAGAGAATCTATAATATTTCTGTAAATGCAACATTGATTTTGACAAATACTATTTCAAATTACAAATCCTCACAAACTGAATTACTTTTAAATACTTGGCTAGTTAAATATTAATTTCATATTTATTTTTTATTTTTTATTTTTTAGAGATTCTTTATTTTTTAGGGGAGAATTTTTTTTATAAGCTATTTTTTAGAAGTAAATATTTTTTAAGCATTTTGTTGCGTTGGGATATTTTTTATATACTTGGCATCTTTTTTTAACCTTTGTAAGATTTTTTTTAGTAAGATTTATAGTATCTTCAACTACACCTAAGATTTTACGATATAGGTGCTTTTCTTTTTCTAAGCGATAATGCTATCTAAACAACAATGTATGGAAAGCTTTGAGAAGTTTTTGGAAATGAGCACGAAAAAGAGAGAGATAGAGAGGGGGGGGGGAGAGAATTACGCTGGCATAACATGTTTTTTGAAAGCAGAACCGTTATTGGGTAAATATGTATATTAGGAAACTCACTACTAATGACCCTCACTCCCCATGACTTTGCCATTGACACATGTTATCAAGGTCATGACTTTGAGTAACATCCACGACGTTTTAGTCATTATTTGTTATTTATTAAAAAGTTATTAACAATTAAAGTGTACGATAAGAATAAGATACATTAAATGCGATAATCTAAACTTCACCGAGTATGAATTTTATGTGCACATATACATGTAGTTTAGTGAAACAAATAAAGTGAAGTTTGTACATACAGAAAAAAATTTGTACATATCTTTCTGATATACAATAAAATGGAAAGAGGAAAAGAGAAAGAAAGATAATTTAAGTATAATATCATTGCATTTGTTTATATATGCTTTAATTTTAATTTTATGTTTTATATACTGCAGTTATATTATTATACAACAAAGTTAGTTATAAAATATAATTATTATATAAATACAATATATATATAATAAAC
>NW_021853418.1:62881-69843 GCF_003651465.1 Formica exsecta
TATAATAGTGCTATTTTATATATTATACAAAATATTTATTTGGAACATAATAGTGTAATAATTTAATAAAAATAAAATGCATTTTAATTTTCTCAAGAGAATCTATAATATTTCTGTAAATGCAACATTGATTTTGACAAATACTATTTCAAATTACAAATCCTCACAAACTGAATTACTTTTAAATACTTGGCTAGTTAAATATTAATTTCATATTTATTTTTTATTTTTTATTTTTAGGGATTCTTTATTTTTTAGGGGAGAATTTTTTTTATAAGCTATTTTTTAGTAGTAACTATTTTTTAAACATTTCGTTGCGTTGGGATATTTTTTATATACTTGGCGTGTTTTTTTAACCTTTGCAAAGTTTTTTTTAGTAGGATTTTTAGTATGTTCAACTACACCTAACATTTTACGATATAGGTGCTTTTCTTTTTCTAAGCAATAATGCTATATGAACAACAATGTATGGAAAGTTTTGAGAAGTTTTTGGAAATGAGCACAAGAGCGAGAGAGAGAGGGGGGGGGAGAATTACGCTGGCATAACATGTTTTTTGAAAGCAGAACAGTTATTGGGTAAATATGCATATTAGGAAACTCATTACTAATGACCCTCACTCCCCATGACTTTGCCCTTGACATATGTTATCAAGGTCATGACTCTGAGTAACATCCAAGACGTTTTAGTCATTATTCGTTATTTATTAAAAAGTTATTAACAATTAAAGTGTACGATAAGAATAAGATACATTAAATGCGATAATCTAAACTTCTCCGAGTATGAATTTTATGTGCACATATACATGTAGTTTAGTGAAACAAATAAAGTGAAGTTTGTACATACAGAAAAAAATTTGTACATATCTTTCTGATATACAATAAAATGGAAAGAGGAAAAGAGAAAGAAAGATAATTTAAGTATAATATCATTGCATTTGTTTATATATGCTCCTATATTTCTTTTAATGCATTATATATTTTAATTATCAATAAGTACAGTTCTTACAATATTATATCAGCTTGTAAGTTATAAAATTTAATTTATTCTTGTTTTTATTTGTGTATTCTTCCTCTCGTAGTCCGATTAAGAAAATTAGAAATTAAAATGTTACATAAACTAATATTCTCGTATCTTGTGATTAATCAATTAATACATCTTATAAATAAACAAGTAATATATCTAATCTAAAAAAAAAAACAATGTTTCGTTACTTTTACACTTACTTTTTACGATGTGCTTTGGCTGCTTCTAATCGATTCATGTCTTCGTGCAGAAGATATATTTTGGCACCTATTATTGCATTTCTCCAAACAATAAAATAAATATTTAATAATTTAAATATTGTAAAAATTAATATACCACTATTAGTAATTAAAAAATCTCTATTTTTAACAGGTCACTATTTTTTGAGTTTCTGTTTGGTAACTTTTACATATAGAAAACTACTATCTGAGCAATATGGGAAATTTTCTTCTTATCTTATGGTGCTGTTACGTGCCCCCAAAAAATCTGCGAAAATTTTCGACTTTCTAATATGAAAGCTTAAAGCTTTTTTTTACGAAATTATTTTTTTTAATGTTTCTAAGATTTTTTGTTACTGAGTTATCACGGATTAAATAAAAAATGATCGTTTTAACTTTGATTTCTCATAACTCCGTTATCAAATATCAAGAAATATAAAAAAATTTGTTGCTATTGTTGTTGACATTTAGTAAAGGTAATGTACTATCAGTGCACTAAAAAGCAATATTTTTATCGTTAATTGACCTTTTTTTCGTTTATTTTTTTATCGCTAAATAAAGCAATTTCACAATTTTCTGTACGTTTTGCCTCATAAAATCATAAGAGCTACCATAAAAAAAAATCTTATAGCTATTCGGCAAATTTTCATTTAAATGCAGGGTGCTTAAAAGTACAAAAAAACGTGAAGAATAAATTTTTTTGTTGTTTTATTAGGTGTACAACTTTGCTTCCGCCGTTTTCCTATAGATGGCTTTAGCGGTAAGTAGTGGTCGAAATAAATAAATCATAGACGTCATGCAATAAACTTGGGCATCTGTCAACATAACCCCAAAGAAACATTAGTCGATTTGTGTCTGCATCATAAAGCTATTCTCGATTGAAAATGTCAGTTTACGAGCCAAATTCTCGTCATTTGCGGGAGGTTTTAATTTTCTGCTTCAATATGAAGAAACCTGCGGCTGAGGCTCATCGAATGCTCTCAAATACTTATGGTGAGGCCGCTATTAGTAAAAGAACGTGTCGTGAGTGGTTTCAACCCTTCAAGAACGGTGATTTTCACGTCGAAGACCGGCATAGCGGTGGAAGAGAGAAGGTTTTCAAAGATGCAGAATTGGAGGCATTACTTAATAAAGACTCGAGTCAAAGTCAAGAAGAAATGGCACGATCATTGGGAGTGACTCAACAAGCAATTTCAAAACGCCTCAAAGACATGGGAATGATTCAGAAGCAAGGAAATTGGGTGCCGTACGAGTTGAAACTTTACAATAAAGCCTCGAATTTCGGAAAAAAAACGGCGGAAGCAAAGTTGTACACCTAATATATAATTGTTTTCTGGGTTAAAACAAAAAATCACTAATTTTTACGTTATTTTCATCTATTTGCATCATGTTTACATGTTAAAAAAAAATGGCATTTATAACATTATTAAAAATTAACAAATTCACAAAAACTCAAAAAAAATTGTGACTTCGAAAATAGAGATTTTAAGCTTTAAAACCTTTTTTTAGATTTAAATTTCGTTCATTTTTAACGAAGTTACAGCTATCTGAATTTCACCTATTTTTTAAGAAAAATTATGTGTTCCTCTAATTTTTGTGAGGAATTTAGTATCTATTAAAAATATAAGTAAATTGACCGATTTATCTGAATCTTATTTTATAGATGTCTCGTATAAAAAACTTTTTTATTAAAAATTTCAAATTTGGAAGATAAGAAAAGGAAAAGAAAGTATGTATGTTAATTATCAAAAACGTTAAATTTTTTAAATACAATAAATAAGAAAAAATGTAATTTTATATTAAACTGATAAATTTGTATAAGTTATACACAATATTTTAACGATATGTGGCAGTATTTTATTATTTTTTTATTATCATGTTTCTGTTATTACCAGTAGATACGTCAGATATAAAAATTATTTTCTCAAACTTTAATTTTTTGTGCATTCTATAAAAAAGCAATTTGCTCAAAAATTCAAGACAATATTATAAAAATTGTGATACACACAATTTAATAGAGAGCAATATCTAGTAAATATCTATGAATATAAAATTCAAAATTAGAAATAAAAGCCCAAAAACAATATGAGCGTGGGTCAATTTATTAGTTTCTTTTCTCTATTTAAAATCAAGCTCTATATATTTATATTTACCTCAAATATTTTGTCATATCCATGTCAGACAGATCGATCGAGAACATTTTTCGGTTATCAGATGGTATTACTAACATTAGATCTTGACTATTTGTATTATCAAATTTCCATTCGTTACGTGTAAAATGTTGCACAGCACGGTTGCTCACATATGCTTTCCTCTGCAGTTCCAATATCCTATGTTGCATATTATACATACATATATATGTGTGTATATATAGGGTATATCAGACCACCCGTGCCAGCCGAATATTTCGAAAACCGAGAACGGTAGACAAAAATATTTCAGACAAAAGTTGTAGGGTTTCAAGTAACGCATTACATAGCAATATTAGTACGACCTTGAATATCGTTGTCAAGGTCACGTGAAGGTCATCATAAATTTCTTAAATGAAGCCCTCTATTCTTTATTACATATTTTTATATCTTATCTCGAAAGCTTTTCAAAACACTATAATAAAGTATTTTTTCATTAAATGCTTTTTGAGTTATTTTATATCTTAATCTGACATATTTTGATATAAAAAATAAAATATCTTCATTAAATTTTTGAGTTATTTTATATCTTAATCTGAAATATTTTGATATAAAAAATAAAATATCTCGTAAAATATTTAGTTTTCGATAATCTTACCGTAATATTTTTTTGTACAGACTAATGAGACAAATCAATCAATATAAAAAAATAATTTTTTTAAAGAAAAAGTATGTAATTACTTATAATGTATTTTTTTAGACAATTATTTGTTTTTTTACACCAATCGATTTGTCTCGTTATTCTGTACATAAAAGTTTTACGGTAAAATTATCGGAAACTAAATATTTTACGAGATATTTGATTTTTTATATCAAAATATGTCAGAATAAAATATAAAATAACTCAAAAAGTACTTAATGAAATTGTTTAAACAATAGTTTTTTAACAAATGAAACAAACAAACGTTTTTAAGGGGGCATAGGGCATACCCGTTTAAACTTTCGAAAATTGAGTATATTTTCTAGGTTTTTTTTGCAGCGCAACGATTTGATAAAAAATTTTAATTTTTTTTACAATATTAATACAATATTATTAACTACTTAAATAAAAATTTTCAGCTTAATAAAATTTTTTTTAGAAGTTATGCGAATATTTGCAGATTTATGTTTTTATGCACGGTGTGCATGAAAACTCGGGCTATGTTCGACGGATTGAATTCAAACTTTGCATGCGAATTCTTAATAAGATTCTGCATCTGCTAATGAAGCCATTTTTCAATCCGATTTCCCATTTTTTGTTATAAACAAAAAAATGAACCTTTTAAAAAAAAAACAAAACTTTTTTCAACACACCGCCATTTTTTTATTTTTAAAAATTTTGAAAAAATGATTGGATAGCAGATAGCTATTAATATGTTTAATAAATTAAAGCTTGTATTTTTTATTTCGGACATGATCTACGAATGTATTCATGCACACCGTGCAGCCACCTAAAATATGGAGGAGCTCTGCAAATATTCCCATAATATAAGAAAAAAAAATTTTTTTAATGCAGTATATATAAGATTTTACAAAAACTGTATTAAGTTTTAAAAATATCTTAGACAAGTTAGGTAAAATATTATATTAAATAAGATTGCAAGAATGTCGCAAGATATATATTATTTTAAAATATCAAAAATTTTATTTTAATATATTTTAATGAATTAAGCATTAAGAACGTAGATGTAAAAAATTTTATTTAATTCTTTTAAACTCTTTAATTTAATCTTATCCAATAAAATCATATATAAATTCAATAGAGAATAAATATGTGACATTTCAGCTTTCTAAACTCTAATGCAAAAGAAGAAGAAATTGAATAAAGCGTGTAATGATAGCATAACGTAAATTTAATTTTAAATTAAAATAATTTCTGATTATAGCTTAATATAGAGCTAGAGATGCGTTAATATATAATACATATAAATTGATGATCGTACTTTGTCAATCCAAGTTTCCAGATTACGAGAATTATAATGTTGATGACAGTATCTATTGGTATATGATTTTGTGAAATATAGTTACTAGCATAGACTACCCGTAACAATCCTTTGCCGCCGAAACAATAAAACCCTACAGGACCATTAAAATTATCTATCCATCCTGGAATTGGATCCATTATTCCTCACATTGAAGACAATTAATGTATTAAACTTCACTTTGATCGAGAGCAGGGGTCATTTGAAAGTACACCCAAAGTGCATATTTTCAGTTTGCTGAAATAGCATTAGGGAAGATAAAAAATGTATGTTCTATTTCTCTACCCACACAGAGCTACATATCTAATCGAGATCTACTGGATATCGACATATCCATATAATTTCCATATCTATTATGGATAATCAATAGATATCTATTAGATATCAAAAATATCTATATCTCCCGTATAACCAGCTGGGATATCTAGTGGATATCCACATATTATCCACACATCCATGTTAACTAAAAATTTATTTAAAAATATCCAGTAGGTATCCATTAGATATCATAGAATGTCCACATATTCACGTCCACTAAATATCTGACAAGAATATCTAGTACATATCCACTTATTGTCCACATATCCATGTCCACTAAAAATCTAACAAGAATATCTAGTAGATATCCACTTATTGTCCACATATCCATGTCCACTAAAAATCTAACAAGGATATCCAGTGGATATCCGATTATTGTCCACATATCCATGTCCACTGAATATCTGACAAGAATATTTAGTGGATATCCGATTATTGTCCATATATCCACGTCCACTGAATATCTGACAAGGATATTTAGTGGATATCCGATTATTGTCCACATATCCACGTCCACTGAATATCTGACAAGGATATTTAGTGGACATCCGATTTTTGTCCACATATCCACGTCCACTGAATATCTGACAAGGATATTTAGTGGACATCCGATTTTTGTCCACATATCCACGTCCACTGAATATCTGACAAGGATATTCATTAGATATTTACATGTTATCTACATAATATCCATGTCCACCAAATAGCTACGAAAGATATTTATTAGAGATCCACGTGTTATCTACATATTCATTTCTTATTCGTAAAAATGTTTGCCAGAAATATTTAATAAGCATATATCCATTATTAATTAGAAATTAAAATCTAAATAGTTATATTTGAATTTTTGTTATATACGTATAGTTAATATTATTATTAACTATTCGATATTTTACATTTTGTATTATGTGCGTAATACGCATACGTTTATCTTCTTGGTGCCTATATTATAATTATGGTTCTTTATTGGGTGAGTTTACTCACGAGGTGAAAATTAAAAAGTGAGCGATTCACTAATAGATTATCTACGATTTCATTCGTCGAAACCCATACAGAACACAACATCCAATAGATATCTAGTGAATATCTACATATCTATCTGATGTCCATATCTACCATGGATAACTAATAGATATCTAATAGATGAACAAAATATCTATATCTCTCGAATGACTACCGAAGATATCCACTAGATATCCACGTGAAATCCACATATCCATGTCCACCAAACAGCTACCGAAGATATCCACTA
>NW_021853418.1:70573-83300 GCF_003651465.1 Formica exsecta
GTCGTTAATCAGTCTGCCTACGATGACGATTCAAGCCGGTCGAAATTCATCGATCGTTATCATTTTCTCTTGTCGTTATTCTCGCTCGTGTCGTTTCTGCCGTAGTCGTCTCAAATTTGTTACGAAGTGTCTCGCATCCGATCGCTTCTCATATTCTCGCGGCGGTCAAGTCGTTAATGCCTTAAATAGTATTCTTTACTTCTTTATTGTTAAGATACTGTAAACGTGTGAAAGTGGGGAGTTCGAGAGTCGACGATAGCCGTATAGTACAGTTAACCGTACAGTTAACCGTATCGCGAATATCCTCTGCCTCGCGTTAAAGATATCCGGCGTCTGCGTTCAAGATTTCCTACCTCGCGAGAGCTTCTAGCAAGAAGTTCTTCAAGATTTCCGAAACGCAGAAAAGGCAGTAATTAGAAGGACATATTCGAAGATCTCCGAAAGTCGTCGCGGAATACACTTCGTCGCTCACTCCCCGTGTATTACAATAAAATTTTCATCGAATTTACGATCACGTGAGTTTATCATCTAAACCCGTTTTTCCAGCGAATCTTCGGATTCGCGCTACACTCGTTTCTCACTCAAGTCTGAGCGTATCTCAGTTTCGGGCGATCTCGTTGAGATCGACTCCCGAACAGTAATAAAACATATGCGCACAAATTACCACGCTGGCTCTTGATTGTCTTTTATTTTCTTCGTATGACTAATACAAATATTATATTTTAAGACTTTCTCTACAAAATATAAGAAGCGCATATTTTCAATTTGCTCAAATAGCATCAGAGAAAAAAAAATTTATCTCATGTTTCTCTATCTCTCTCTAATATTTAGCAAAAGTTCTACGTACCCATGGATGGTCTCACAATCGCACAAGGCAAAGATGAGGAATATTCCTGTATTACACTCTCTGCTAAGATTTTCGAGAATATATATGTATTGGGAATATTATTCAAGCATCTGTACATAATTTAAAATAAATATGGCAAATAAAGAACTCAAAAATAATTATAACATTATAATATGAAAAAAATGAAAAAAAATAATATGAAAAAAATAATTTCATTTCCCAATTAACACATATTTGAAATTTACGTATGATATATTGGATTTATGTTTGCCACACTCACTTAGCTGTAAAAACATTCAAGATATGCTCATCCAATGACTCCGCCATTTTGATCATTTTCCGCCAATTGGCTATAGGCGGATACACCTTTTCCTCTATAAACGGATTATCCAAATGTGCATATGCTGTGCTAATATATACTAGGGCCTTTAACAGGTAAAAACAACATTAAAACAATATTAAAATGGTGTCTTGTTCAAAATGCTATAATTATGGAGTTTATAGCAAAAAAATAAGACATGTTGTTGATTTACAATTAATAAAAAAATTAATACGGCTATTATGTAAAAAAACATCTCTTTAAAATACCGCAAACATACATAAGCTTGAAATATATATCTGATAAAAAAAATTTCTGAAGATAAATGTATAATGATAATGTTAGTATATCGCATAAAATCCTATGTAAGATAATGAAATATAATAAAAGTTTTTATAAATATGCAAATGCAAAATCAATCTGTGTAGACTTACCATTAGATTCTTCATACTTTCAGCTAAGATACATATATCTCTCGTTGATCTGGTATTAGTAAGAATGGCGTACTTTAAACTGTCGTTAAATTTCACGCTTGCCGCGTTATGAATTGTTATAGTCACTCTTTCAGTTAACATTTGTCTATCGACAGCTGACAATCCTAAATTTTCTTGACTGGTATCACCAGAAACAACAATTAATTTCTTGAAAATTAAAGGTTGTTTCTCTCGTAATTTATCGTATAACTAAAATTAAAAATTGTTATATACATATATGTAGTATTTATAAGAAAATATGCCATAATGATTAGATACTTTTACGCAAAAATTATAAAATGTTTTTTAACTTTTCCTTAGAACTTATTATTTTTTACGTTTCTCCGTGTTTTATCACATATACTTCTACTTTTCTTTTTCCAATTTTAAAATTATTATAATAAATTTTCTATTATATTGTAATAACATTTTCATAATAAAATGTATTTAAAAATTCTTTTTATTACTGTAACACTTTTTAACGAAATATTGTATGTGTGTGTGTGTATATACTGCAAAAAAAAATAATATCCATTTCTATATTTAACTTACCGGTAAGTTTAACATTTTTTCGAGTCTTTCATTAAGGCTCAGTCCTTTTTTCGGACGCATTAATATAAATATTTCTCGAATATCCGGGCAAGATCTCAGTACTTTCTCGATGAATACTTTGCCCAGAAATCCTGTCGCGCCTGTCAAAAATATACTTTGTCCAGCGTAAAACGTTGGAATTGATTTGGCTGGATCAATTGTATTTTTATCCATCGTCATTAAAATAAAACAAACAGAACAGTCTTAACAACAAAGTAACAGCAAAAAATATATGCAGTTGTACTTAAAAACGTTGTTTTCTCTTTTAAGTCGATATCGTTACTAAGCAAAAGTCAAACTTTGATTATTTATAAATGGTAAAGCTATGCACGTGAGTAGAATTATACATATCATTAAACCGGAAATGCTGCAGGTCAAAACTGAAAGAATAACTTAGAGCAATAGAATCATGATATACAGTTTATCTTCTTATTAATATGTAATTTGCCTTACGAAACTTTATTTGAGCTTGGAGAGACGCTTGTTGTGGCAATATTTGATTCAAATATTCCAAAAATTTAATACTACGGGCTCGACGTAACGACTATGCAAAGATGTACTAAAAAAATGTTATCAGCCTAAATAGAAATAAACTTTATCATTTATTAAAATTAAACATAATTATAAGCATATAGTTATATTAAAAGTCTCTTACAGGACGTGCATGGTGTGTACCGTCCTGTTGCAACCACATACGTTGGACTATATCTTCATTGACAAACTCTAACATCCTTGGCAACACATCTCGTAGCATACGTAAATATGATTTCCCTGTAATATTGCTATCAAAAGAGTAGGGTCCAACAATATGACTATCTAAAACCATACCACACTAAACTATCACCTTCCATCGATGCTAATTGTCTACATGACGAACCCAATGCGGATTGATATCAGAATAATAATGGCTAATATGCCGATTCAGTATGCCATTGCTCTCAAATGCGGCCTCGTCACTAAACATAATACGAGAAACAAATGAGGGATCGAGCTGAATTTGAGTTACAGCCTATCTGCAGAATGTGACACGAAGAACTTTATCATCATCAGAAAGCTTCTGATTAAGTGAAATGTGATAAGGATGAATATGATTGCCACGTAAAATTCTATTTACAGTCGCAGAAGACATATTTAAATCACAACTAATTTGACATTGACTAATGTGCGGATTCATTATTATCATTCCTAATATAGTTACGATAATAGCATCGTTGTTATTCAATGGTTTTTTAGAACGTTTGCGTTTCATCTGTCCCGTACGCGCTCTAGCTATTAAATGCAAAATTGCTTTATGATCGGGATGTCGTCTATCCGGATACTTATCTCGATATTGACGAACTGCTTCTCTAGCATTATTATCAGCGACATAATAAATACCAATCATATCAACAATTTCTGAGGGCGGGTAATCTGCCATGTTGATAATGATACAATTAACGAGAGAGAACAAAATAAATTTACTCTAATAACTAAACGTATCGAACAAATCGTCGCAATAAGAGCCAACTTGAATCGATTTTAACTAAAAACAATCAGCTGAATAGGAGCATAATGAAAATGTTTTGTGGTAGTAATCTATACTGAAAAAGGGCGCTGTGCCTCATTATTTTGTAAAAGTTAAGCTTCGGCGATCCTCCGAATACTTCAAACGCGTTTTAGGCACTCCCCCGAAATGAAAGGTTTGTGCGCTTTAGTGCTCGTGAAAATCGCAATTTTTAGCTCAAATATCTCGGAAACTATTATGATTTTGTGAAAAATTGATAAGGTACCAAAAACATTTATTTTGATTAAATAAATCCGAAAGTACAATAAAAAATAGTTTTCATTAAAAAAAAATAAAGTTGATTTTGATCTGACCTAAAATTACGATTCTTTATTCTTTAATTCCATTTAAATCCATTTATGAATTAATTCCAATTAAATCCAATCTCAAAAACTATTAGTTTTACAAAAAAATATCAAGACAATTAGAGTTGTGCAAATTAGAAACTTGCACATTGCTTCCTCATCATTTTATCTTACATAGCTTAAGCTGCTTTAAGCATGCGGATTTTTCAATTTTTGCTTCCTCATAGAGGAAGCTTTGTGACATATCTCAAATTTTCTGAAAGTTACAGCGTGTATAGACATTTCTCAAAAAGTTCAAAATTTTATGAAAAATGAACCCTTTCACCGATACTCACCAAATTCAGTACCAACGATCCTTTAATAATACTCTATTCATGTAAAAGAATTTAATCCGATATCTCAAGTTTTCCGAAAGTTACAGCGTGTACAGACATTTCTCAAAAAATTCAAAATTTTATAAAAAATGAACCTTTTCATCGATTCTCATCAAATTCAGTAGTAACTATCCTTTAATAATATTTTATCCATCTAAAAAAATTTAACCTGATATCTCAAAATTTGCGAAAGTTACAATGTATACAGACATTTCTCAAAAAATTAAAAATTTTATAAAAAATGAACCTTTTCATCGATTCTCACCAAATTCAATACCAACCATCTTTGAATAATACTCTATCCATGTAAAAAATTTAACCTGATATCTCAAAATTTGCGAAAGTTACAATGTATACAGACATTTCTCAAAAAATTAAAAATTTTATAAAAAATGAACCTTTTCATCGATTCTCACCAAATTCAATACCAACCATCTTTGAATAATACTCTATCCATGTAAAAAAAATTTAACCCAATATCTCAAAAATTGCGGAAGTTAGAAGTTGTACAAAATATCGCGTACATACACACACACACACACACACACGCTTCCTCTATGAGGAAGCAAAAGAGATAAATCCTATATAATTATAACTGTTATCGTAAATATTTTCTGTTTAATAATATATTAAGACGATTATACACTAAAACTCTATGCACTATAAATAATTGTCAAGGGCCAAGACATAATGACGGACCTTTAGTCGCCGGTCTGTCAACCCTTGTTAATCCGGTAAACGAACAACGGAAAAAGCAGAAGCGACAGAGAAAGCCTGCGACAAGCAGAAGCAACTTCTCGATAGTGATAGGGTTCTTACCCTTTTTTGCATTATTAAAAATAATGATGACATATATTAGTTTTAACGAAGAAAACTAGCGGTTTTTTGCCATCGTCTTTATGCGCCCGGTCATTTGTTTCCGGCGAAGTAAATGCTGCGCCGAAACAATGGATGCTCGCCTTTTACCGGCGAAAACGTGGGGAAAGAAAAAGGGAGACAAACACGAGAGGCGCAGGAACGCACACGAGAGAGCAACAACAAAAAGGAAATGAAAGCAGGCGAGAGAGCAAACCGGGAGGTGGTATTTCGTCCTCTTCTTTGCGGAGGCAAAACCGTCGTCGAGATTCCACACATGTCGTAATTTCAATTTCAAATTATCCAATTTCAAAGTCTACTCTCTACACCCACTTGGCGAACGTTTGCCATCCCGATAAAAGGAGAACGCGAACACGTAAACGTTATGCTAACTATATTTTATTCTAGGTAGTTGTGTTAGATTATTTTCACGACATTGTTCCTTTATATATCGAGTTATCTCTGAAAAATTGTTTTCGATCTTTAAAGATATTTTGAATATGATTTTTCGACATTTTGGAACATTCTAAACACATTGGCATAGAAAACTCGAAAAAAAATTTGTCACGAAAACAAAGCTTCCTCCATGAGGAAGCAAAATGATCATTTTGAATTTGATTGCTCATAACTCCATTAAATACCATCGTACCGCAATAAAAAGAAACAGATTTTTAAAGCTGAAACTTTGCTCTATCAAATGTTATAAATGCTATTTTTTTTTTACTCCCGACTGCTGCCAACTGCAGGTTGGCAAAAAACGGAGGGAGTATGCGTTTCACCGAGCTCGGATCGGTTATGGTTTTAGTTCTCAATAATTACTACATAGTTTGATATCATCTTTTGCTCAAAAGCTTCTTATTAACCAAGGAAGGTTTAAAGCGTATAATTATCGTAATTTATGTTGTTAATAAAAAGTGAAAAAACAATATGGTCTCGTCTACGCGTCCTCTCATTGGCTGCCGAGTGTATCTAAGAAGCAAAAAAAATGATTCACCAATAAGATTCGTTCTGAGCATCTGCATAGGGAACTTTAATAACTTACTGAGGACATCTTGAAGTAATCGTGGCGGGAAAAAACAGGTTAGACATAATCATATGTGTCAAGTGTCAGTTTTTGTTGTTGTCAAGTTTTTTTTTATCAAGTTATTATTAAAAAAATGGACATACCTCAACAAATTATTAGACAAGTAAGTTTTTTCATTATTTATTTAATTATTTAAATTATTTAAATTAAATTAAATAATATATACATATTTATTTAAATTAAATAATATATATATTTAATTAATTATATATATACATATATACATATATACAATTATTATATATCTGCATAGCTACAATTATTATATGTTTGTTTGCATAGCTATCATTATGGCTACACAGTTTATATATTTGTCTGCATAGCTATAATTATGGCTTTGCAGTATATATATTTGTCTGTGTAGCTATAATTATGAAATTGTGAAATTGCTTCATTTAACGATAAAAAAAAATAAATGAAAAAAAGGTCAATTAACGATAAAAATATTGCTTTTTAGTGCACTGATAGTACATTACCTTTACTAAACGTCAACAACAACAACAACAAATTTTTTTATATTTTATGATTTTTGATAACGTAGTTATGAGAAATCAAATTTGAAATGCTCATTTTTTATTTAATCCGTGATAACTCAGTAACAAAAAATCTTAGAAACATTAAAAAAAATAATTTCGTAAAAAAAAGCTTTAAGCTTTCATATTAGAAAGTCGAAAATTTTCGCAGATTTTTTGGGGGCACGTAACAGCACCATAAGATAAGAAGAAAATTTCCCATATTGCTCAGATAGTAGTTTTCTATATGTAAAAGTTACCAAACAGAAACTCAAAAAATAGTGACCTGTTAAAAATAGAGATTTTAAGCTTCGAAACTCTTTCTTTGGATTTAAATTTTGTTTATTTTTAATAAAGTTACAGCGGTCCGAATTTTGCATTTTTTAAGAAAGATTAAGTAATCCTCTAATTTTTGTTAAGAGTTTACATTAAAATAAAATATTAGATCATGTCATGTGTAAAATACAAGATATATTACACAAGATACTAGTATATTAGTTTATGTAACATTCCAATTTCTAATTTTCTTAATAAATTAAATTTTATAACTTACAAGCTGATAGAATATTGTAAGAACAGCACTTATTGATAATTAAAATATATAATGGATTAAAAGAAATATAGAAAAACAAGTTTCAAATTTTAAATAATTTATATAAATCAATTTAATATATTGTATAAATGAGCATCAAATGCACGATAAGTAAATTAACTAAGCATACCGAATTTATATATATCAACAACAATAATAAAAGTGCAGCTTTTAATTGCTGAAAATGCCGATAGCTACTTACTAATAGTGGTATATTAATTTTTACAATATTTAAATTATTAAATATTTATTTTATTGTTTGGAGGAATGCAGCAATAGGTACCAAAAAATATCTTCTGCACGAAGACATGAATCGATAAGAATCAGCCAAAGCACATCGTAAAAAGTAAGTGTAAAGGTAACGAAACATTGTTGTTTTTTTAAATTAGATATATTAATTGTTTATTTGTAAGATGTATTAATTGATTAAATTAACAAATGTGTCTATTGTAGAGTCGATATATTCGTCGCAACATTTCAGGCTCTGATTTTGATGCTTTCAATTCAACTGTATATGTAATATTTCTGATAAAATTCTCACAAGATTTGTTTCGCTATATTAACATAAACATGCAACTCATTGCTTATCTATTTGTAAATAACCTAAAAATATTAATTATATATTAATTAAATTTATATATAAAATATAAGTAAACATTATATACATGAATGCGTGTTCGCGCGTATAATTACCAATTTATTGTCATTGAAAACATGGCCAGCCAAATTTTTCAAATATTCCTTAAATAATTTTCCATAATTATTTTCCAATAATGTATTTATCACAAATATATTAATTGATAATACACAAATTCACTCAAGTATTGTGTGTAAAGCATTCGCTCAGTTTTGCTAATATAATCTAACTTTTCTCAATATGACATCGATTACAAGAAATCACGGTAATTATTTACATTAACGGACACCTCGCCAATGACCTTTACTTTGACATATGTTGCCAAGGACATGAGTCTGAATAACTTTTTCTTATAACTATAAATCGGCGGTCTCTCATAATTTCTATGATATTTAAAGTTAAAGTTTGATTCGAAACGAAAATTTGGTTAAGGTTATACAACGTAACTCACACCAAATTTAATAATTATTTACATTAATTACCGAAAGCAATCACCGATCCTCACTAAATTCAATACCAACCATCCTTTATTGATACTCTATTTATGTAAAAAAATTTAACCAATTTAACCAAAATTTGCGAAAGTTACAACGTGTACAGACATTTCTTAAAAAATTCAAAATTTTATAAAAAATGATCCTTTTCACCGATTCTCACCAAATTCAATACCAACCATCCTTTAATAATATTCTATCCATTTAAAAAAAGTTAACTAAATATCTCAAAAATTGTGGAAGTTAGCGGTTGCACAACAAATCGCGTACATACACACATATATACATTCATACATACATTTTTTAGGAATATGATTTTTCGACGTTTTTGAACATTCTGAACACATTGGCATTAAAAACTCGAAAAAAAGTTTTGTCACAAAAACAAAGCTTCCTCTATAAGGAAGCAAAATTTGGTTTGGATTAAGTTATATCTTCCGGAAGTGGAGGGGAGGTGCGGAACGTGCATTGCGTTCACGTATACACTTTTCCTTTCACATAACAATTGTAGGGTGGGCCTCGCTTCGCGTTGTAAAATATATGCGTGAACACAGTGAGCTCCGCCCCCCTTACGGGTGGACTCCACTTCCGGAAGATATAACCTAACCCAAACCTATTTCTGATTTAAAACTAAAATTTACGCATTTGCTTATGGTTATATTAATGCTTCATAACTTTTGTTTGTAGAACAATTTTTTAATAAACACTGAGCTCCAACTAAAACCTTTTGTATATTACTCAGGGAGATCAAGTCCATATTTTCATAATGTGGCCCCCTCGAAACCATGCAACTTTTGTTTGAAACATTTTTGTCTATAGGGCCCAGTTTTCGAGATATTTGATTTGACTGTTTAAAATGAGACACTCTGTATATATATATATATATATATATATATATATATATATATATATATATATATATATATATATATATATATATATATATATATATATATATATATATATATATATATATATATATATATATATATATATATATATATATATATATATATATATATATATATATATATATATATATATATATATATATATATATATATATATATATATATATATATATATATATATATATATATATATATATATATATATATATATACTTATGTCGCTGACAAGATAGATATGTATTTGCAAAAAATTCACTTTTCTTTATCTTAATAACATAGACACCTTCAATTAATTCATTTTATGCATTAAACACTTTTATTTTTTTCATATATATATATAGGGGAAAATAGGGTAAAACCGGGTACCTTTTTGGATTTGTCTTCCTACAAAAGATCTCAGAGTAAAAAAAATTTTGTTAACCGTTAGTAGTCTTTAGTGAATCTTAAAGTATGAGAAAATAAGGCTAATTGCTGAAAAAAAATTTTTAGTTACCAAGAATAACAAGATTTTGTGGAGAAGTCAATGTACCCGGTTTTGTCCTACCGGTAGGGTTAAACTGGGTACCCATTTAAAAATATGCAAAAAACCGTGTAATTACAAAATCTAGATTTATTATAATCAAAATACCATACAGATATATTCTATTGACAAACATCACAAATAAAGATATCCTCTTGTTCGACATTGCTGCAGGACTTCTTTATTTAACTTTTTAAATTTAGGGGTCACAAAATGTTTTTTTTTTAGTGGTTTCTTTTTCTGAGCGTTAATTTTCGTTTCCACTGCTTTTTGTAGAGACACAAAGTCAGGATAACAGTTCTTTCTCTTTTCATTATATAAGTATCCGGTTTTGCCCCAACAAAAGGAAAGTAACAAATACGGCGGTTGTATATTTCGACGTACAAAGTGTCGATCAAAACTAATATGATATACTCTATAATATATATAGAATGCAATGCTGCATTTATCGAAATCGAGAAAACGCTCTACATCGAAAAAGTGCAAGATGACTCGATTCTTACCTTGATATAGATCTTTTTTGGGCTGAAAACTTCTATTAAAAAAGAGATATCGTGTGCACAGGGGCACGGTTTGTTTTAAAATAATGATGGCGCCAATCTACAACTAATAACACAAGTTAGCCATAGATAGCAGCATTTATCACAAAAAACAGGGGTACCCGGTTTAAACCGCCTACCCGGTTTTACCCAACTTTCCCCTATATATATATATACAAACATATATATATGAAAGTATATGTATCAATATGGGAATCACAAAGATTAAAAAGGCTCTAGAACTAAAATTATACTCACTGTATCCATAATTGGACAAGAATATGATCGTCTCGTTTTAATCTCAGATTGCAGCGCACGCCAAGTCTTCAACGCAGTGACATGTAGTAACATATGTAGATAGTTTTTAAAATGTTTTGAAATCTATGTTATAAATTATATTAGAAAAATTATATTGTGTGAATATTTATATAAGATATAAAAGACATAGTTATGCTCGTGCAGCGCATAACAATATATATATACAGGGTTGGGAGAGTTACTTTATAAAAGTAACTCGTTACCGTTCCCGTTCTTTTTCTAATAAGTAACTCGTTACCAATTTTAGAAAATAATTCGTTACCGTTACCGTTATCGTTACCAAAAAATAACGAGTCGTTACAATTTCCGTTAGTTTTTTTATATATAACACAAATTTTAAATACAATTTTTTTAAAATAAAAGATCAATTTAAACACTAAAAATTTTTAAACATTATCTTACAAAGTAGAAAAAAACAAGATACCAGAATAAGCTTCCAGTAGTTTTCATGTAATGCTGCATTCCAACACTCTTATCAATATATTCCTTTGTATTACAATTATACCGAGCAAAGTCGAAAAAAGTAACGATAAAAGTAATTGATAAATTCATTATTCGTTACCAAAAAATGTAACGAAGTTACTTTTTCCGTTACAAACCAAATTTGTAACGCCGTTACCATTACAGTTACCGAAAAAGTAACCGTAACGATAACGACGTTACAAGTAACGCGTTACTTCCCAACTTTGTATATATATATAATTTAATAAAATTTAAAATATATATTACATTATTCATATATTTGTTTTTTATATTTAATGTTGTCAATAGTTGACATAATTTATCGACAAATAGGGATTCAAGAGAACTGTTAGTAAATGTTATAAGAATTTCCGTAATTTGCATTTCTTCTGTTCGATCCCAGACATGACCATCAATATTGTTATCTCTCCAAAAAGATAAATGCTCAATAGACATCGTGAATATTGAATGTGTAGAATCTTTATCTCTAAGGCGGTGTAGTACTTCCTGCGCAATATCATCTAGCCATGTTTTTATGACTGAGCAAGACAAACGTGGTATAAAATATTGCGCTGTGATAGTAAGTAACTCTTCTAAAGATAAAAGTGACGTTTAGGGGATGCAGCCCCGGTGACCTTGACCTTGACATATGTTGTCAAGATCACCCTCCTCAGTGACCTTCAGAAGGTTTTAACCGTCGCTCGTTTGTCATTAAAAAGTTATTAACTAAAATATTATTTATTGAATGTGTTTAGTACTAATACATTTTCACATCTTAGACACGTTATTTCGCCACGAACAACTTTCTTCTCAAACAAAAAATTCCACAAAGAATCAAAATTGTATGTCAAATTGATAACTCCGTGCAAATGCATGTTAAAAATTAAGGAAATCTTGAAATTATCCAACTGACTGATACACGACTATATGACATAAAGTAACGATAAAAGTAACTGTTACATTCATTATTCGTTACCAAAAAATGTAACGAAGTTACTTTTTCCGATACAAACAAAATTTGTAACGCCGTTACCATTACAGTTACCGAAAAGGTAACTGTAACGAAAACAACGTTACAAGTAACGCGTTAATTCCGAATCTTGTATATATATATAATTTAATAAAATTTAAAATATACAGGGTGAGTCATTTTAATCAATACACGCAAATATCTCGTAAAGTAAGCAAGATGGAAAAAAATGTTTTATACAAAAGTTGTATGATTCAGAGGGGGACACATGATGAAAATATGGACTTGATCTTTAATGATCTTTTTAAAGCCAAGTCAATGTGATCGATGTTTTCTTAAATGGAATCCTCCATTTTTATTACATATTCTTGTAGCTTATCT
>NW_021853418.1:85747-87629 GCF_003651465.1 Formica exsecta
GTTGTCAAGGTCACTGTCCTGAGTAACATCCAAGAGGTTTTAGCCGTCGCTCGTTGTTCGTTAAAAAGTTATTAACAAAAAAAGTTTGAGAAATATAGCAGTTATTTTAAGTATTCAAATGTGGAAATAGTACATGTATAAACAAAGAAAAGTTATTTAAAGGAGTAAATCGTTGATATATTGAAGAGTCTTTTTGTTAAAACAGAAAATAGTTGCTTCGGTCCAAAACGAAATTTGTAATTGTTCTGTTCCACATGGGTTTTCGACTTTTTACACGAAGCAAGGTCTATCCCACACCCTCCTTCCCCCTGACCATTGGCTTGAAACAAGCCGAAAGTATATGCACTGTAAAGTATATGCGTGGACGCAGTAGGTTCCGCACCCACCCCCCTACGAGGGGGTTCCACTTCCGGAAGATATAACCTAACCCAAACCTATTTCTAATTTAAAACTAAAATTTGGTTTGGGTTAGATTATATCTTCCGGAAGTGGAGCCCCCCCGAAGGATGGGGGGTGGCGGGGGGCGGAACCCACGGCGTCCACGCATACACTTTCCAATCCACACAAGAATTGTGGGATAGATCTCGCTAAATTATGTGTTTAATGTAGAAATTTGTATAGATACATGATAATTCAATAAGAGTAACACAAAGACTGGCAATAATAGAGAAGTGAAAGCTTTTAGTAAACAATAATAAATATTGAGAAGTCCTACAGTAGGTCAACATACAAACTATTCTTATATACACGTTGTTTGAAAATTACGTACATTTTATTTAAATTCTTTTGTTAATAATTTTTATATAAAAAACGAGCAACGGCTAAAATCTTCTAATGGTCACTCAGGAGGGTGACCTTGACAACATATGTCAAGGTCAAGGTCATAGGGGCTGCATCCCCTAAACGTCATTTTTACCAATATTGGATATTATTACAGACCAAAACAAATGTTTTAAGTCTTGCTTAAAGCCAAAATAACATCGATGCAACTGGGCCTAAAATGTCTCTTCTCGGCACGCGCTTGTACTCGCGCGAATTGGCAAAATTTGTTTTAAAATTAATTTCCCTATAATTATTGCAAAAATCGCAGAATAGTACAGAACTTTCTTACTTGATCTATCCGAGTAGAAGTATACCCGATGTACCATAAGGCCCTGATAAGGTTTTCTTCGAGTCTACCTCAGTAGGGTTGGCCCGAATATAGGGCATAAACGGGACCAAATAAACTTATTTTTTATTACTAGCTAACGAGGTCATATTGGTCGGGATTTAATAAGGACCCTCTCAGAAATGCCTTAATGTGAATACAAAAGTTCATTGAGGTATTTCAGATGTTATCTCGCATTCTTTTAAAAAAGAGGTAATTATGCATATTAAGGTCCCACCCCCGCAGGATAATGATGTTGACATATGTTGTCAAGGTCATGACCCTGATCAACATTCCGAAGGTTTTAGCCGGCGGTCGTTGTTTATTCAAAAGTGGTAATTATGCATATTAAGACCCCACCCCCGCAGGATAGTGATGTTGACATATGTTGTCAAGGTCATGACCCTGATCAACATTCCGAAGGTTTTAGCCGGCGGTCGTTGTTTATTCAACAGGTATTAACAAATAAAGTTTGAGAAGCATACCACGTAATTTTCGAACAACATGTATAAAAGAATAGTGAGTTTGACCTTGACATAACGAAACTCGTATTGTAAAGTCTATGCGTGGACGCAGTGGGTTCCGCCCTCCCCCCCTTCGGGGGGGCTCCACTTCCGGAAGATATAACCTAACCCATACCTATTTCTGATTTAAAACTAAAATTTATGCTTCTGCTTGTGCCCTCTTTATGCATAATTACCGGTGTCCAATCGTGCGGTGTCCAATAATGCGGTG
>NW_021853418.1:88393-94473 GCF_003651465.1 Formica exsecta
CCCCTACGGGGGGGCTCCACTTCCGGAAGATATAACCTAACCCAAACATATTTCTGATTTAAAACTAAAATTTGGTTTGGGTTAGGTTATATCTTCCGGAAGTGGAGACCCCCGTAGGGGTAGCGGAACCCACTGCGTCCACGCATATACTTTACAACACGAGTTTCGTTATGTCAATGTCAAACTCACTATTCTTTTATACATGTTGTTCGAAAATTACGTGATATACTTCTCAAACTTTATTTGTTAATAACTTTTGAATAAACAACGACCGCCGGCTAAAACCTTCGGAATGTTGATCAGGGTCATGACCTTGACAACATATGTCAAGATCATTATCCTGCGGGGGTGGTACCTTAATATGCATAATTACCAGAAAGATAGTGTTTTACCATCAAAAAGAGATATTCAAGACTCTGTAATATTCAATAATGTTAAGGATTGGAACAATGTGCGCAAAAACGTTGTAACACGACATAGAGTAATACCTTTTAATACGTACTTTGTTTATGTTTGTTCCGTTTTATTACATTTATGAAATATGTTATATCAATATGCTACATTATATAAATATATATAAACTTTATCAAAATTATTTGTATTACATTCTCTTGTGTTATATAATTAATAAACTTATACATCATAATCGCCGAATAAGAATCTCGATTAAATAAATTAGATTCCCGATAAGGTCCTCAGATCAATTCCCGATAGGGGCATTGCGTTACCAAACATCTCAGGTCCTGATCGGGTGTACTCATCAGGATCCTATCACTAATTAAGGCTTGCCTGATCAGTTCCTAATCGGGGCCATATTATTATTTCCACTCCGGTAATCCGGATACGTTGATACAATTATTACTGCGCGTGCACACTCTGCATGTGTATGTATAAATAGATCTATCTTTAAATACGTTATATGCTTTTAAGTTTTCATATTTTTATGATTTTTAAATATTTTCCTTAATAATAATTAAAAAACGAGATATTTAAAGAAAATATGATGATTTTGAAAAAATGTGCAAAGCTATTAAAAGCATTAAATGCAATAAAATTTTTACCAAAAATATTATTTAAATAGTAATTTAATATTTTCAACGCAAAAAAAAAATTTGAAATATTTTCCTTAAAAATAATTAAAAAACGGTATTTTTAAAGAAAATATGATGATTTTGAAAAATGTGCAAAGCTATTAAAAGCATTAAATGCAATAAAATTTTTACCAAAAATATTATTTAAATAATAATTTAATATTTGCAACGCAAAAAAAAATTTGACTGCTGTGAATTCCGAAAAAGTGTTCTTAATTAGTTTTAAAATTTTATCAGTACTTATAAAAAAATATGTGTATTGTATATTTTTTTGATGTTTTATAACTGCACATAAGTTTGAATAAACAATGCATCTCGCGTTTAAATATCATTTTCAAAATACTACTTTAACTTGCACGTTTTTATTTTGTGATTGCGAAACTTCTGAACTTTGATAATGAATATGTATAAAGTGTTTTTAATTGAATGTATAATTGTACTGATTTCTGCCATTTATCTATTTTTTCCCGGAAGTGAAGCTGTTATATATTGAGCAGTTATCACACAGTTCATATCTGATTTTACAGATAGTATGGCATGATTTACTCTGTGGTGTAGGTTGTCATCGTATTAGCCAGTTTTATAAAGTTCTGTTTTTAATAGAGTTACTGCTAGTTTAAAAAAAAAAAATTATTTAAAAATTGAACGTGGTGAATATAAATTTTTCTCGTTTTTTTTCAAAAATATATATTTTTTTTAATTTTTGAGTAAGTTATCTCAAAGATTATTTCTGTACATAACTGAATCATGTGCATAATATAGTGCGCACAATTTGAGTAAACGTGAAATAAAGTTTATAGTTTTATCGGCCTTCTTTTTGCTTCAAATATTCTAAACATCTGTGCTATGTTTTTATTCTGCTAATTTTTTTATTTAAATTTGCTTTTCTGTATCTTGATATTCAAAATTTGGCAATCTTTCCTGTTTCTTAATGTTACGTCCTGGTGACTCCACGATTCCTTCCTTCCACGAAGTTGCGGCAATCCTAATCGGGGCCATATTATTATTTCCACTCCGGTAATCCGGATACGTTGATACAATTATTACTGCGCGTGCACACTCTGCATGTGTATGTATAAATAGATCTATCTTTAAATACGTTATATGCTTTTAAGTTTTCATATTTTTATGATTTTTAAATATTTTCCTTAATAATAATTAAAAAACGAGATATTTAAAGAAAATATGATGATTTTGAAAAAATGTGCAAAGCTATTAAAAGCATTAAATGCAATAAAATTTTTACCAAGAATATTATTTAAATAGTAATTTAACATTTTCAACGCAAAAAAAAAATTTGATTGCTGTGAATTCCGAAAAAGTGTTCTTAATTAATTATAAAATTTTATCAGTACTTATAAAAAAATATATGAATTGCATATTTTTTTGATGTTTTATAACTGCGCATAAGTTTGAATAAACAATGCATTTCGCGTTTAAATATAATTTTCAAAATACTACTTTAACTTGCACGTTTTTACTTAGTGATTGCGTAACCTCTGAACTTTGACAATGAATATGTATAAAGTGTTTTTAATTGAATGTATAATTGTACTGATTTCTGCCATTTATCTATTTTTTCCCGGAAGTGAAGCTGTTATATATTGAGCAGTTATCACACAGTTCATATCTGATTTTATAGATAGTATGGCATACTTTGCTCTGTGGTGTAGGTTGTCATCGTATTAGCCAGTTTTATAAAGTTCTGTTTTTAATAGAGTTACTGCTAGTTTAAAAAAAAAAAATTATTTAAAAATTGAACGTGGTGAATATAAATTTTTCTCGTTTTTTTTCAAAAATATATATTTTTTTTAATTTTTGAGTAAGTTATCTCAAAGATTATTTCTGTACATAACTGAATCATGTGCATAATATAGTGCGCACAATTTGAGTAAACGTGAAATAAAGTTTATAGTTTTATCGGCCTTCTTTTTGCTTCAAATATTCTAAACATCTGTGCTATGTTTTTATTCTGCTAATTTTTTTATTTAAATTTGCTTTTCTGTATCTTGATATTCAAAATTTGGCAATCTTTCCTGTTTCTTAATAATAATGCTACACTTTATGTCTTTTAATAATTATTCTTACATAATAATGATACACTTGTATAGTCATAATTTATTTTAGAGAGAGAAATCTTTCTTTATTGGCAAATTCCTAAATTATGATGTTGAATTTATGAATAATTAAACCAATCTTGTTATACTACGATTAGGTCATTGATTAGAAAAACTTAAAAAACTTTTATTTTGTATATATTTACTTGGAAAACTATAAAAAATTTAAAATTGTACGACTATTCTCTTCTATTTCTAAATTTTCTGTTGTTTCAATATATTTACTTGGAAAACTATAAAAAATTTAAAATTGTACTATTCTCTTTTTCTATTTCTAAATTTTCTGTTGTTTCAAAAATAGTTTTTAAAATTTCATTTTCTGTCTTTCTAAATACATATAGCTATACCCCTAAAAAATAAAAAAAACCCTGATAATTTAAATATATCTTATAAAATAATTTTCCTCTAAGAAATAAAAAACCCCTAAAAATTAAAAAAATAAAAACTAAATATGAAATCAATAATTAATTAGCCAAGTACTTAGAAGTAATTTAGTTTGTGAGGATTTGTAATTTGAAATAGTATTTGTCATAAAGTCACGCCAAGTTTCTGTATGTCACTTTAATCCTAATCCTTTTTGTTCCGGGCCTATTTGGTAAAGCTTATGATTAATTTCAAAACAAATCGATCAGTTTGGCAAGGGGCATTTTTAAATTTGAAATTAGTGCTCGATGTAATCGACATTATTGCAGTAAGGGTTAAGTAGTTATAAGAATTACTATTTGTAATAAAATCCGCAATGTAATAGTGCTATTTTATATATTATACAAAATATTTATTTGGGACATAAAAGTGTAATTTTTTAATAAAAATAAAATGCATTTTAATTTTTTCGAAAGAATCTATAACATTTCTATAAATGCAAGATTGATTTTATGACAAATACTATTTCAAATTACAAATCCTAACAAACTGGATTACTTCTAAGTACTTGGTTAATTAATTATTGATTTCATATTTAGTTTATATTTTTTATTTTTTAGGGGTTTTTTATTTTTTAGAGGAAAATTATTTTATGTTATTTTTTAATTTTTAGGGTTTTTTATTTTTTAGGGGAAAATTTTTTATAAGCTATTATTCAAATTTTTTATTTGTTAGAGAAAAATTTTTTTATAAACTGTTTTTTAGAGGTAAATAATTTTTTTAATAAGCTTTTCGTTGCGTACGTAAGTTGGAATATTTTTTAAGTACTTGGCATATTTTTTTTACCTTTGTAAGGCCTTTTTTAGTGGGATATCACTGCTTTTTGTAAAAATTTATATTTTCTCTGAAAAATATAAATTACTACATTATACAGTATATACATAGATGTGATTTTTTTAAAGATTTATTTAATACAAAAAAAAATTATTTTTTTGAAGGAATTATATAAACAGTATATATTTTTATTAAGCTTATATACATATACCATATTAAATTTGAGCGGACACAATCACAACATGTCTTAATGCTCGATCTCTTATTGTCAATCATTCAACAGGTTTTAAAACACGATATAATTTTAATAAGATATAATTTTATTTTTATAGATATAATTTTAATACAGAAGTTAAACTGTATAGGTATTCTATAGATATAATTTTAATATAGATGTTAAACTGTATACAAACTGTATAATCAATAATAATATAAATTGTGTAAGTGAATAAATATCAAAATATAGAAAGCAATAGAAAGAAATTTTTTTTATTACAAAGCGTCATTTAATATGAATATGAAACAAGTCCATTTTATTAAATAAACGCATACACATAAAAGGTATATAATTCCTTCTATAATGTATTCTAATAAATGATATAACCAGAAGAGATCAAATATTTTTTTGCATTTATTGATTTATTAAATATGCTTATATATCGCGAAATAGTGCAACACAAGAAGAAAAGTGATACAGTGATTAATAGTTATTAAGAGTATCGTGGAATAGTGCAAGAAAGAGAAGTGATTTCTTTTAATAGATGTCATATTAAGCAAAGTTAGATTATATTAGCGAAATTGAGCTAATGTTTACATTTGAGTGAATCAATGCATTATCAATTAACATATTTGTGATAAATACATTGTTGGAAAATGATTATGGAATCATTGAAGGAATATTTGGAGATTTTGAATCATGTTTTCGATAACGATAAACTGGTAATTATACGTGTGAACGCGCATTCATGTATAATGTTTATTTATATATTATATATAAATGTAATTAATGCATAATTAAAATTTTTAGTTTAACTTACAAATGGTTAAACAATGAATTTATGTTAATACAGCAAAATAAGTCTTGTGGGGATTCTACCAAAAATATCATAAAATAATATTGAATACACATTTTTATTAATTGACTTTATAAAAAATAATGAAATGCATAAAATCATATCGAAGCACTTCTATAATGTCCACAAATATTTTGCGGATATGGAATTACTCGCAACTTTTGGTTCTGGAAATGTATGAATGTTTACTTATATTTTATTTATAAATGTAATTAATGTGTAATTAATATTTTTAGATCATTTACAAATGGCTAAGCAATGAGTTGCATGCTTACGTTAATATAACAAAACAAACTTGTGGAAATTGTATCAAAAATATGATATACAATTGAATTCAAAGCATCAGAGTTAGAGAAAATAGAAATTGGAAATATTAGCCAAAGAAGAGAAATATGGTAATAAATTTGTTTATAAATTATATAATAAAGGTTATTTATTTTCTTGGATAATAGTTAAACTTATTTTTTAAAAGCAATGAGAAACGTGAACATGGAAATTGATGGTTTATTCGGATGGAGCTGCCTTTTATAATATAATGTTATCGAAGAGTATTAGAATATCTGTCATCGACAAATATAATTCAAATTTGAACCGTAATGAGG
>NW_021853418.1:95901-99021 GCF_003651465.1 Formica exsecta
TGTAAGGTCTTTCTTAGTGAGATATCACTGCTTTTTGTAAAAATTTATATTTTCTCTGAAAAATATAAATTACTACATTATACAGTATATACATGGATGTGAATTTTTTAAACATTTATTTAATAGAAAGGAAATATTTTTTTGGAAGGAATTATATAAACAGTATATAATTTTACAAAGCTTATATGTACCTAATTGAATTTGAGCGGACACAATCACAACGTGTCTTAATGCTCAATCTCTTATTGTCAATCATTTAACAGCTTTTAAAACACGATATAATTTTAATAAGATATAATTTTATTTTTATAGATATAATTTTAATACAGAAGTTAAACTGTATAGGTATTCTATAGATATAATTTTAATATAGATGTTAAACTGTATACAAACTGTATAATCAATAATAATATAAATCGTGTAAGTGAATAAATATCAAAATATAGAAAGCAATAGAAAGAAATTTTTTTTATTACAAAGCGTCATTTAATATGAATATGAAACAAGTCCATTTTATTAAATAAACGCATACACATAAAAGGTATATAATTCCTTCTATAATGTATTCTAATAAATGATATAACCAGAAGAGATCAAATATTTTTTTGCATTTATTGATTTATTAAATATGCTTATATATCGCGAAATAGTGCAACACAAGAAGAAAAGTGATACAGTGATTAATAGTTATTAAGAGTATCGTGGAATAGTGCAAGAAAGAGAAGTGATTTCTTTTAATAGATGTCATATTAAGCAAAGTTAGATTATATTAGCGAAATTGAGCTAATGTTTACATTTGAGTGAATCAATGCATTATCAATTAACATATTTGTGATAAATACATTGTTGGAAAATGATTATGGAATCATTGAAGAAATATTTGAAGATTTTGAATCATGTTTTAACGACAAAACTGGTAATTACGTGTGAACGCGCATTCATGTATAATGTTTATTTATATATTATATATAAATGTAATTAATGCATAATTAATATTTTTAGTTTAACTTACAAATGGTTAAGTAATGAGTTTATATTAATGTAGCAAAATAAGTCTTGTGGGAATTCTACCAAAAATATCATAAAATAACATTGAATACACATTTTTATTAATTGATTTGTAATTAATGCATAATTAAAATTTTTAGTTTAACTTACAAATGGTTAAACAATGAATTTATGTTAATACAGCAAAATAAGTCTTGTGGGGATTCTACCAAAAATATCATAAAATAATATTGAATACACATTTTTATTAATTGACTTTATAAAAAATAATGAAATGCATAAAATCATATCGAAGCACTTCTATAATGTCCACAAATATTTTGCGGATATGGAATTACTCGCAACTTTTGGTTCTGGAAATGTATGAATGTTTACTTATATTTTATTTATAAATGTAATTAATGTGTAATTAATATTTTTAGATCATTTACAAATGGCTAAGCAATGAGTTGCATGCTTACGTTAATATAACAAAACAAACTTGTGGAAATTGTATCAAAAATATGATATACAATTGAATTCAAAGCATCAGAGTTAGAGAAAATAGAAATTGGAAATATTAGCCAAAGAAGAGAAATATGGTAATAAATTTGTTTATAAATTATATAATAAAGGTTATTTATTTTCTTGGATAATAGTAAATATTTGAAGATTTTGAATCATGTTTTAACGACAAAACTGGTAATTACGTGTGAACGCGCATTCATGTATAATGTTTATTTATATATTATATATAAATGTAATTAATGCATAATTAAAATTTTTAGTTTAACTTACAAATGGTTAAACAATGAATTTATGTTAATACAGCAAAATAAGTCTTGTGGGGATTCTACCAAAAATATCATAAAATAATATTGAATACACATTTTTATTAATTGACTTTATAAAAAATAATGAAATGCATAAAATCATATCGAAGCACTTCTATAATGTCCACAAATATTTTGCGGATATGGAATTACTCGCAACTTTTGGTTCTGGAAATGTATGAATGTTTACTTATATTTTATTTATAAATGTAATTAATGTGTAATTAATATTTTTAGATCATTTACAAATGGCTAAGCAATGAGTTGCATGCTTACGTTAATATAACAAAACAAACTTGTGGAAATTGTATCAAAAATATGATATACAATTGAATTCAAAGCATCAGAGTTAGAGAAAATAGAAATTGGAAATATTAGCCAAAGAAGAGAAATATGGTAATAAATTTGTTTATAAATTATATAATAAAGGTTATTTATTTTCTTGGATAATAGTTAAACTTATTTTTTAAAAGCAATGAGAAACGTGAACATGGAAATTGATGGTTTATTCGGATGGAGCTGCTTTTTCCAATATAATGTTATCGAAGAGTATTAGAATATCTGTCATCGACAAATATAATTCAAGTTTGAATCAGAATGAAGAGGAAGAGTCGGTTAATGATGCTGAATTGCAAATTTTATTAGAGGATTGATACAAAAGTTTATAATAATTTGGCATCTGCGTTGATTAAAACAGAAGCCTACGATGCAGTTTTAGAAAATGTGAAACATGCTTCGAGGTGTCACCCACAAAATGTTAAAGCACTATTTAGGGTAAATATAGCGAAAAGGGGACCCAGCCCAAATGACCTTGATCTTGATATATGTTGTCAAGGACATAATTCTGAGTAACTTTTTCTTCTGATTTAATCGTCGCTCGTTGCTTATTAAAAAGTTATTAACAAAAAAAGTTTGAAATATACCAAAGTACACGCATGGACAGGAAGCACGCGCGCGCACACATACACATACACACACACGGGGAGAGTGCAAAGGGGGCCTTCGACCACCCTCTCGTACCCACCCCGCCGGTAGGCAGGATGGACCACGCTTTACAACTTACAAAGTACATACTACATTGTAAAGCGAGGTCCACCCTGCCTACCGACGGGGTGGGTGCGGGAGGAGGGCCGAAGGCCCCCCTTGCACCCTCCCCGTGTGTGTGTGTGTGTGCGCGCGCGCGCGCGTGCTTCCTGTCCATGCATGTATTTTGGTATATTTCAAACTTTTAAGTTTTACTTTTTCCTCTTCCCCCGGCGTGCTAATCTTCCATGTTTCGGTACTCGAGAATATCATTATT
>NW_021853418.1:99898-101906 GCF_003651465.1 Formica exsecta
GGTGGACCTCGCTTTACAACTTACAAAGTACATGCTACATTGTAAAGCGAGGTCCACCCTGCCTACCGGCGGGATGGGTGCGGGAGCTGGGCCGTAAGCACCCCTTGCACACCCTGTGTGTGTGTGTGCGCGCGCGTGCGCGCGTGCTTCCTGTCCATGCATGTACTTTGGTATATTTCAAACTTTTTGTTAATAACTTTTTAATAAGCAACGAGCGACGATTAAATTAGAAGAAAAAGTTACTCAGAATTATGTCCTTGACAACATATATCAAGGTCAAGGTCATTGAAGCTGGGTCCCCTGTTCGCTATATATACCGTTTATGTGCTTGATTCTAGAACTAGAATATTGTTCGAAAACATCAATGCAGTAATTATTGATGTAGAGAAATAAATGTGAGATGTACACTATCCCGAAACTATTCAATTTTTGGCCATACTATCCTTATAACTTTTTATGCCAAATATTGCAAAAAAACAGTTTATGTAAATAAGTTAGGACAATCCCATTTTAAAAAATAAATTAGATGATTTTGAAATAACTTAATGACCTTCATCCAAAATCAAACCAATGGCAATATCTTATGTCCTCTTTTAAACTTATGTTTAAAAAGTCTTTTTTTAAAACCATTTGATTTCCAGATATTCGGCTATATTAATTAAAATAAAACATCCTATATATATATATAAACATATACTTATAAATAAAATATATTGTCTATATTTAAAGTCCAGTATTTTAAAAGAAGCTAAACCCTTTCGTAAATAAACTGAAATTGAAATAAGGCTGTTACATAATTGTATGCAAGAAACTAAATTTGCAATATTTTATATTATTTTATTCCAAAAAAAGTAGAAAATTAAAATACATAAAGAATTATATATATTGTATATCGCATACGTGCGCGGAGTAGTTAATCTTTTAACAAGCATTGGTATCACTCCTGATATTATAATGGGTCACTCCATTGGCGAAGTGTTTTGTGGATGTACTAATGGACATCCATGGCGCTTAACGGCCGAAGAAACGATCATGTTGGCATATTATGTCGGCTTAGCATTTCTTAAGTCAAAAATAATAGATGGCTTAATGGCTGAAATTAATCTCGATTCTAAAACTATGAAAAATATCTGTCCATCGAATATTGATGTAGCTTGTTACAATAATTCACTTAATTCTATTGTGAGTGGACCAACGAACTCTGTAAGAGCATTCCTCGCTAAGTTACAGGTTTGTAAAAATGCTTAAATAGTATTAAATAATATATCTGTATGCTTATAATTATATGTGTAATTTTAAATAAATGATAAAGTTTATTCTTATTCAGAATAACAATATTTCTGTAAAAGAAATTTCCTTTGGACGTATACCTTTTCATAGTCGTTACATCGAGCCCGCAAGAGTTAAACTTTTGGAATACTTGAATCAAATATTGCCACAACAAGCGTCTCCAAGCTCAAAGTGGTTGAGCGTGTTGAATGAGTCTTATGAATGGTTCGGCGCATCTCCAAAGTCAAGTCTAGCCGAATATTATGCAAACTATTTGCTCGCCCCCGTATTATTTTCAGAAACTCTGCGTTTTATTCCAAACGAGGCAGTGACGATTGAGATAGCGCCACACGACATTCTACAATACATTCTTAATGATTCCTTAAAGACAACAGCGACAAATATCGCCTTATACAAATTCTCTCACAAACCAAATATTGAAATATTTTTACACGGAATTGGAAAACTTTACAATGCAGGATTACAGCCACAAATCGCAAATTTATATCCAGAAGTTAAGTTTCCTGTAAGTCGTGGTACACCGATGATTTCACACCTTATAAGGTAAATTCCACTTAATGTAACACAAGATTCTTCAATCATATTCGCTATAGAAAAAAAGTGAAATTTTAAAAAGCAGAAAATTAAATTGTATTAAAATCAAATATCGAAATAAAATGGCAAAAAGAGCCAAGCGCAGTAATGAGGACGCAAAAATATTTATTTAAAAGAATTACAA
>NW_021853418.1:103925-105373 GCF_003651465.1 Formica exsecta
TAAACATATACTTATAAATAAAATATATTGTCTATATTTAAAGTCCAGTATTTTAAAAGAAGCTAAACCCTTTCGTAAATAAACTGAAATTGAAATAAGGCTGTTACATAATTGTATGCAAGAAACTAATTTGCAATATTTTATATTATTTTATTCCAAAAAAAGTAGAAAATTAAAATACATAAAGAATTATATATATTGTATATCGCATACGTGCGCGGAGTAGTTAATCTTTTAACAAGCATTGGTATCACTCCTGATATTATAATGGGTCACTCCATTGGCGAAGTGTTTTGTGGATGTACTAATGGACATCCATGGCGCTTAACGGCCGAAGAAACGATCATGTTGGCATATTATGTCGACTTTATTTTTAACACAAAAATTCGACTTAATATTTTTTAACACAAAAATAATAGATGGCTTAATGGCTGCATTAATCTCGATTTCGAAACTATGAAAAATATGTATCCATTGGATATTGATGTAGCTTGTTACAATAATTCACATAATTCTATTATGGATGGACCAACCAATTCTGTAAGAGCATTCATTGCTAAGCTGCAGATTTGTGAAAATGCTTTAATAGTATAAATAATATATCTATATGCTTATAAATATGTTTAATTTTAAATAACTGATAAAGTTTATTCCTATTTAGGCTGACAACATCTCTGCGAAAAAAATATCCTTCAGATGTATATCTTTTCATAGTCGTTACGTCGAGCCCACAAAAGTTAAACTTTTATAATATTTGAATCAAATATTCACAATAAGCGTCTTTCCAAGTTCAAACAAATGCTTCGTAAAGCAAATTACATATAAAATACACAGCATATCATGATTTTATGGCTCTAGTTTATTCTTTCAATTTTGACCTGCAACATATCCGGTTTAGTGTGATACGTAATCCCACTCACGTGCATAACTTTATAATTTATGTAAAATCAAAGTCTAATTTCTGCTTAATAACAATACCAGCTTAGAAGAGACAGTAACGTTTTTAAGTACACTTGCATATTTTTTGCTGTTGCTTTATTGTTAATACTGTTCTGTTTGCTATTTTAATAATAATGGATAAGAATACAATTGAACCAGTCAAATTAATTCCGAGGTTTACGCTGGACAAAGTATATTTTTGACAGGCGCGACAGGATTTCTGGGCAAAGTACTCATCGAGAAGATACTGAGATTTTGCCCGGATATACGAGAAATATTAATATTAATGCATTTGAAGAAGGACTAAGCCTTAATGAAAGACTCAAAAAAATATTAAACTTACTTTTAAGTTAGAAATAGAAATGGATACTTCTTGCAGCACACACACTCACACACACACACACACACACACACACGATACGCGCACGCACGCATGCACGTACGCACGCATGCACGAACGCATGCACGCACACACACAGACACACACACACACAGACACACACACACAC
>NW_021853418.1:106647-115358 GCF_003651465.1 Formica exsecta
CACACACACACACACACACACACACACACACACACACACACACACGCGCGCGCGCGCGCGCACACGCACACGCACACGCACACGCACACGCACACACACACGCACACGCACACGCACACGCACACACACACGCACACGCACACGCACACGCACACACACACGCACACGCACACGCACACGCACACACACACGCACACGCACACGCACACGCACACACACACGCACACGCACACGCACACGCACACACACACGCACACGCACACGCACACGCACACACACACGCACACGCACACGCACACGCACACGAACACGCACACGCACACACACACACACACACACAATATTTCGATAAAAATTGTTATATTAACAAAAAAAATTTCTAAATAATTTTTATTCTAAAATGTTATTATAATAGAAAATTTATTTTAATAACTATAAAATTGGAAAACAAAAAATAGAAGTATATGGGATAAAACATCGAGAAACGTTAAAAATATTAAATTGTAGGAAAAGTTGAAAAACATTTTACAATTTTTGCGAAAAAATATCTAAACATTATGGCAAATTTTCTTAGAAATATTGTATATACATATATTGCATTAAATTAATTTATAATATTATTAATTATTAGTTTTACACCAGAATCCATACGTTTTGTCGTGAACTATACTTATCTACTATTACTATTACATGCGTGCGCGCTCCGCAAATATATATATATATATATATATATATATATATATAAAAAGTTTCGAGATTTTTTTTATATATCGGACATCACCGAGACGTTATATTTTGAATATAAAATATGATGGTATTATTGATGATAATACAAAGTTAACAACTTTTTGCAAACAGAAATGGGGAGTATTTGTTAAAATCTCGAAACTTTCATTCGTATCATTATAGAAATATTTCACCGGATAAACAATCATTTCCTTATTGTACACGTAAAATCTTGGTGGAGTATTAGTCACAATTATATCATTTATGCATTTAATTTTTGAATACAATGTTAGATATTGTGTTGGTACAAGAATCTTAATGCTAATATTGCATTCGCCGTACAAAATATTTAGCTCGATATCTGGTTTAGTAAGTAGGACATTCGTGACAAAGACTGCAAGGGTACGCGCATGCAAACGAGAATGAAAGAACACAAAGCACTTGATGACGATCTATATAATGAGAGAATATCGTAATGCAGGCAACCGGAAACCGTCTCGGGTTAGAGTAGACTAAGTAATAATCTGTGTTTTCGATAGACAAGGTTGTTGGAATTATCGACGGCATGCGATCGACAGAGGTTGGATCGCACGCTGTCGGTAATTCCAACACTTCCCCTCGAGACAACCGCTTGCTCTTAAGATGACATCATCAGCCCTAAAAGTTCGACGCATCGAACATGCTTCGGTTTCGTCAAAGCCTTAGTTAGTACGTCTGCCGGCATCTCATCCGATGCTACATGCCCCAGAACCACTTGGCCAGACTCCACGACTTCACGCACGAAATGGTGACGGATGTTTATGTGTTTAGTTCGTGCGTGGAAAAACGGGTTAATTGTCAATCTCTGCAAACTGACGTTTTCGTTGAACAGATTAATTGGTCCGACGTCTATCGCGCTCAACTCCAGCAGAAAACGTTGAAGATGTACGCCCTCTTTGGCCGCCTCGCTTAAAGCCATATATTCGGCCTCTATGGTTGCAAGGGCAACGGTCCGCTGTTTCCTCGATTCTCAGGCCACGGCTTCTCCGTTTATAACAAACACGTACCCGGTAAAGGAACGCCGGTCATTAGTTGAACCTCCCAAATTGGCATCCACGTAGCCTGCCAGGGAGCCGTTTCCGCGACTATAGAAAATCCCCTGGTCGTTAGTACCTTTAAGGTACCGAAGTATCCTTTTTGCGGCGCCCCAATGAGTCTCGTTGAAGCAGTCGTTGAACTGGCTCAATGAGTTTGCAGCATGAACTATATCCGGGCGTGTTGCCAGTGATAGGTAAAGCACAAACACCCTACTAATTCCCGGTAAAGTGATTTCTCGCCGTCTGCGCTTGACCAAGCTGCGCCCCTTATCAACTTCGTGCCGACGTCTAGAGGAGTCGAGACAGCGTTACAGTCGGACATCCCTAATCTCAGAAGAATGTCTTTGATGTACGTCCTCTGATTTACGAATATGCCCTTGTCGCTTCTGGAGAAATCCATCCCCAAACAACGTTTGAGATCGCCAAAGTCCTTTACCTTGAAGAAGTTCGTCAACTCTCGTCCGAAACGATTGATTTCCTCTGGGTCGCGACACATCACCAGTATGTCGTCTACGTAGATGATGATAATCTGAATCTCTTTCCGATGCCTCACATAGACGCAGGGGTCCTCGTTTGCAGGCTTTGCACCCAACGCTCGCAATTCCCTGTCTAGTCGTTTATTCCAGGCGCGGTCAGCTTGCTTTAGGCCATACAGGGCTTCATTCATAAGACAAACCTTATCTCCCGCTGCCAACGCGCTCAACATGGTTGTTGCCTTGATAGCCACCTGATCCTTGTTCCCTTGAGTGAGTCTCGATTGCGCACATTACCGATCGGACACGACAATATTTCCCAATCGGACACAGATCCAATCGGACACAGGCTTGATCGGACACAGTCCCGATTGGATACAGACCCGATTGGACACAGTTCCGATCGGACACATACTGTTGCAATCGGACACAGTCCCAATCGGACACAGTCTCGATCGGACACAGACCCGATCGAACACAATTCCGATCGGACACATATGGTTGCAATCGGACACAGGCCCGATCTGACACAGGCCCGATCTGACATAGGCCCGATCTGACACAGGCCGGATCGGACACAGGCCTGATCGGACACAGGCCCGATCGGACACAGACCCAATCGGACACAGGCTCAATCGGACACAGACCCGATTGGACACAGTCCCCATCGCAAAGCTAGGTCCACCCTACAATTGTTGTGTGGATGGGAAAATGTATGCGTGGACACGGTGGGTTCCGCTCCCCTACGGGGGGCTCCACTATCGAAAAACTAGACACATAGGTTTGCTTTGAACCTAGCTTCGCGTGGAAAGTTGTAAACCTATGTAGAACCTTACTTCGCATTAAAAAGTATATGCGTGGAGACAGTATGTTCCGCCCCCTCCCTCTACGGGGGAGCTCAGGAAAGCGAAATCGTCTTCTCCTCCGGCATAGTTTGATGCTCCATGGACCTTGCGAGGTTTTCTGGGACGCCCGGTACGCTCTAGTCTCGGCCTGCCCGGACCTCGTCTTGAAGCGTTTTCTGGTTCATATTCTTCGCGGGTGGCTTCTTCGTCGTCGTGGTCATCTTCCTCGATCTCGGGGTGTAAGTCCCGGTTGTTGAGGAGATTGATCATTACGTGTGGCTCTTGACGTCCTGCTGCGTCTGCATCGTCTAATGAACTCGATATCTCTTGACGTGAGATATCCTGCGGGAGGAAATCCTCCCAATTATCAGTCGACTGAATTGGAATTCCATCCATGAAACTGACATCCCTGGACGTCTCGATCCTTTTCTCCTCCGGTAACCATATCTAGTACGCTTTCGATTCCGAGCTGTATCCCACAAAGATCCCCTTCCTTGACCGTGCCTCCAGTTTTCCCTTGCCTGGTGATCTGTCCATGACGAGTACCTGCTTCCGAAACGTCTAAAGATAGACACGTCCGGTGGTTTTCCGAACAACTCTTTGTGGGGGGTTCTCCCTTTGAGTTTGCTGGTTGGCGACCTGTTGCGGATGTAGTTAGCCGTGTTGACGGCCTCCGCCCAAAAGGTTGGCGGTAGGCCTAACTGAATTAACAGGCACCTTGCCATTTCCATCAATGTTCTGTTGCGTCTCTCGGCGACGCCGTTCTGCTCCAGGTTATATGGAGCCGTCAATCGCCTCAAAATGCTGTGTCTCCTGAGCAGCTGGTCGAATTCCTGATTAACGTACTCCCGTCCGTTATCGGACTGCAGGCATTTTATCGTCTTTCCGTGCTGCGTGCTCATGGTGATTTGTCCATGACGAGTACCTGCTACCGAAACGTCTAAAGATAGACACGTCCGGTGGTTTTCCGAACAACTCTTTGTGGGGGGTTCTCCCTTTGAGTTTGCTGGTTGGCGACCTGTTGCGGATGTAGTTAGCCGTGTTGACGGCCTCCGCCCAAAAGGTTGGCGGTAGGCCTAACTGAATTAACAGGCACCTTGCCATTTCCATCAATGTTCTGTTGCGTCTCTCGGCGACGCCGTTCTGCTCCGGGTTGTATGGAGCCGTCAATTGCCTTAAAATGCTGTGACTTCTGAGCAGCTGGTCGAATTCCTGATTAACGTACTCCCGTCCGTTATCGGACTGCAGGCATTTTATCGTCTTTCCGTGCTGCGTGCTCACCAGCGCTCTGAAACTTTCGAACTCGCTTATCACGTGATTCTTTTGGCTGATAAATCTTACTTCGCACCATTCCGAAAAATCATCTATGAAAGTAGCAAAGTATTGTTTCTTTCCGTGTGAAGCGACTCTCATCAGGCCACAGATATCAGAATGTATGAGTTGGCTCCTGGCTGTGACTCTCTCCGAAACCTTTGGAAATGGGGCTCGACACATCTTCCCCTGGAGACACACATGGCACTGGAAATCTTCGTTGATGTTCTCGACGTTGATTCCTTGAATAGATCCCGTTTTGATGGCCTCGCGGAGAGATTGGACATTGAGGTGTCCCATGCGAATGTGCCAATCTTCGAGGGTATTTTTCTTTGCCGTCTTCGTTGCGTCGTCCGTTCCGGAGATCTTCCTGCACTCGGCGTCCATTAACTCGGGAAAATAATAAAGTCCCCTTTCCCGTTTCGCGGTGAGTAATATTTTGTCGGCGCGGTCAATTACCTCGGCCTTCGTGTCGGTAAACACGACTTTATGTCCTTTGTCGGTAATCTTACCGACTGAGATGAGGTTCGCCCGTAGGTCCGGTATGAATAGCGTATCACTAAGCTCGATCGCTTTCCGTTTACCGCTCGTGCACGTTTCGAATGATGCGTTGCCTATTCCTTCAATGTCCGCGCAGGCACTGTTCGCGAGATTTAGTTTTCCGCGATTAAAGTTTCGATTGTTTGTGCGAACGATTCGATATCCTTGCACATATGCAACGTGCAACAGCTGTCGAAACACCAACCGCCTCGGTCCGCGCTTTTCCCGGTTCGAAAATCTCCGTTTTCCGACGTATCCGACGTTGCTGCAAGGCACACGCTTTCGACGTTGTTCTCGGATGGTTCACTCGGCTTCTTCATCTTTTGACAATTTTTTGCCCGGTGTCCGATTAGTCCGCACTTGTAGCACTTTATCTTTGAGTCATGTTTCGCAGTACCGTACTTGCTTTTTTGCGTCGGTGTTTTGCTCTCTTGTTACTTCCGCCTTTCGACTTTCCGGCGAACATCGCGCTTTACATCAAGTTTTTGTCCGTTTCCTTGCAAGCGTCGTATTCCTCCGCAATTTTGACTTTAAGCATCTCGAGAGACGGTAGTTTGTCGCGTAACGATATTGCACATCTAAAGTTTTCGTAACTTTCCGGTAGACTCCGCAGAAGCATGACCGTCAATAGTTCTTGGTTGATCTTGACATCCAGTTCCGACAATCTATCTACCGTGTCGAAAAATCTTCGAGAATGATCGCGCGCGTCGCCGCCATCTTAGGGACATAAGATGATTTAATAAGGCAGCCTTTTGCGTTGGCCCTTTTGACTGGTATATTTCTTTTAGCTTCTGCCAAATTGCACGCGAGGTCTCGCAGCCTTTCGTCTGCGTAATTTTGGACGGATTCATGGCGAGAATTATGTCCGATTGTGCCTTTAGGTCGGTCGCAATCCATTGACGCTTCTATCGACGCCGCATCGTTTCGTTGCACTTCGGGTTTTACGATTGTCCAACTCACGTAACCCCACGCGTCGTTTTTTATGAGAACGGCGCGCATTCGCAGCTTCCACGTTTCGTAGTTGTCCTTGTTAAGGATCTCGAACTTTACGCCGGTCGCGTTCATTTTTGTGGTGCTTCGCGTAACTCTCGGAATATAGCGATATCACTCGACGTCCGCCTGATTTGCGTGCTTCGCAACTTTCTCGATCTTTATGCCGAATTTTCGCGTGACCCTGGGCCCATAACCTGTTGACAAAGACTGCGAGGGTACGCGCATGCAAACGAGAATGAAAGAACACAAAGCACTTGATGACGATCTATATAATGAGAGAATATCGTAATACAGGCAACCAGAAACCGTCTCGGGTTAGAGTAGACTAAGTAATAATCCGTGTTTCCAATAGGCAAGGTTGTTAGAGCGCCGCGGTGGCTCCTCACATAACTGATCGACAGAAGTTGGATCGCACGCCGTCGGTAATTCCAACAAACATTATAATGCTATGATATTATATTGTCAAAAGTGAGTAAATGTTTTTCATATAATTCAATATGGGCATCAATAAGAAAAGCTTTTGCAGCAATAAATATTAAACAGCTATTTAATAATAGTTTTAGAAATAGCATGTTAATTTTTGCCTCAGACATTTGCTGAAACATTCCTTTGTTAGAAAGTGAAACAGATTATCACTATTAATTTAAAAATTGAATAAAACTTTTCATCTTTAATGGAAAACCTTATTGAATTTTTAACAAAAAAATTATGTGGTTCAATATATTATTTTATATACATTTTGAAAGTTACATGTTGTACGTTTTGTTCCGCCTGTATCTGTCTTATATAATCGATACAGTTCTTAGTTTATTTATTTTATGTTATGTATATGTTTGGTCGTTACTTTAGTGAGATTAAAGGTTTCCAAATTTTATTTAATACATCTTTTCATAAATAAATTGAATCAAATTAATTATTTTTTAAATTATTTCTTCAATTATTTTTTTTTATATTTATCATAGTATATATATTATATTTAACAACATATTTTAACATTTACTATATGTTGTTATTATATAGTTATTTCATATTTTTAATATATTATTAAATAGCAAATAAACATATTTAACGTTATATTTAGTATCTCTGATATAAAATAAATATAATCTTAAATGTATGCCAATAGTATCAATTTCTAATAGTAATCAATTTCTGATAGTATCTCTGATGTAAAATAAATACAAATCTTAAAAAGATTTTAAGCCTAGATATTTAAACACGTATGAGGGAGAAAAAGAGAAGAAAGAAAGAGAGAAAATAGAAGTGTTCGATTTCTAATAACTCACCCTATATATTGAGATAAATGTACCGAATTGTATGCAGGTATATACGCCTCTTTGTAATAGTTAATTGAAATAAATCGGTGCACTACTACCTATGTGATCTCCACGATTTTACCATCCCAAAAAATTATCAAAAACTAACGGTGTTCGATATACGACATTACAATAAGTATACTCCGTCCAAAAAAAGAATAACATCGGGTCGGACGAAAACTCGTCCGTTTCGTGCAAGTCTCCACCCACAGAAGCCGTATCTACGTATACGGTATTGAGTATGTAGCCATGTTCTCCCCATTTTGCCCGCCTATGCGCGGACCGATGTTATTCTCTCTTCGGAGTATAGATACGTTATGTCTGTTTGAAGTATTCGGAGGATCGCCGAAGCTTAACTTTTACGAAATAATGAGGCACAGCGCCCTTTTTCAGAATAGATTACTACCACAAAACACTTTCATTAGGCTCAGCTGATTGTTTTTAGTTAAAATCGACTCGAGTTGGCTCTTATTGCGACGATTTGTTCGATACGTTTGGTTATTAGAGTAAATTTATTTTATTCCATTTCGTTAATTGTGTCATTATCAACATGGCAGATTACTTGCCATCAGAAATTGTTGATATGATTGGTATTTATTATGCCGCTGATAATAATGCTAAAGAAGCAGTTCGTCAATATCGAGATAAGTATCCGGATAGACGACATCCCGATCATAAAGCAATTTTGCATTTAATAGCTAGAGCTCGTACGGGACAGATGAAACGCAAACGTTCTAAAAAACCATTGAATAACAACGATGCTATTATCGTAACTATATTAGGAATGATAATAATGAATCCGCACATTAGTCAACATCAAATTAGTTGTGATTTAAATATGTCTCCTGCGACTGTAAATAGAATTTTACGTGGCAATCATATTCATCCTTATCACATTTCACTTAATCAAGAGCTTTCTGATGATGATAAAGTTCTTCGTGTCACTTTCTGCAGATGGGCTGTAACTCAAATTCAGCTCGATCCCTCATTTTTTTCTCGTATTATGTTTAGTGACGAGGCTGCATTTGAGAGCAATGACATACTGAATCGGCATAATAGCCATTATTATTCTGATATCAATCCGCATTGAGTTCGTCATAGACAATCAGCATCGATGGAAGGTGATAGTTTATTGTGGTATGGTTTTAGATAGTCATATTTTTAGACCCTACTTTTTTTATGGCAATATTACAGGGAAATCATATTTACGTATGCTACGAGATGTGTTGCCAAGGATGTTAGAGTTTTTCAATGAAGATACAGTCCAACGTATGTGGTTGCAACACGACGGTGCACACCATGCACGCCCTGTAAGAGACTTTTAATATATCTATATGCTAATAATTATGTTTAATTATAATAAATATTCGCATGCAAAGTTTGAAGTCAATCCGTCGAACATAGCCCGAGTTTTCATGCACACCGTGCATA
>NW_021853419.1:0-5604 GCF_003651465.1 Formica exsecta
TGGAATCAGCGTTGGAATAACATCTTACGTGGAATTGCATCTCGGTTATAACCGAGGCAATCAAATCGTATTATCTATCGACACATGGGAATCGCTAATGCTGAAGCGAGCGGACGTTGAACGACTTGTGCAAACTCCCGATCATACACCAATATGGATTAACGATTTAACAAATGAGATTGTTAAAATAAGTGATGCGAGTGTTGTCAAACTTACGTTGGTGTGTTAAAAATGAAAAAAATGAACAAAATGATTATATCGCTACCCTTTCTCGCATATAAGATAGATATGTATCTGCGGCGCAACCGGGTGGGAGAAGCATAGCGCGAGGCGTTCACGAGTAGGAAAAGGATAGCATTCTATGGGCGTGCAAGAAGGATAGCGCGAGAAGGATAGCGCGAGGCATGCGCGTGGATGATGATGCGAGATACGGCATTCGTAAGGCGGTGCGAGAGAGATAGCGCGAGGAACGTCCAAAATATAATTAATATTTCGTGCGGAATATTTTATATCCGATGCATACAATACTAAGAAGCTCTATATAAATATGAAACAATATGAAGAGACCACCGCGATGGTTCTATTTTGTTTATAATAAATTATAGCAGCCGGACATCGGCGCTAGCCTTATCACGGCGTTTGTAAGGCGGTGCGAGAGAGAGAGATAGCGCGAGGCAGGATAGAGGTATGCGAAGGATAGCGCGTGGGTGCTTGCGAGTAGAAGAAGGATAGCTGAAGGGAATATGGTGGAGACGCAGAATGAATTGACACTCTTTTAATAATAAAAAATATTAACACTGTGCCAGTGACCTGCTAGGACATTGCTGAAGGGTACGTCTGAAAGACTTAGTCGAAGGATGCAAAAACCTCTGTGAGGGAAATCACCTGACGGTATGTGCTCGTCAGCGCTGGTTTTTTTTTTATTTTGAGTACATACCGTCAGGTGATTTTTTTCTTTTTAGTTCCAATTAACTTTAATTCATTGCTTACGTCTGAAAGACTAAGTCCGAAGGACGCCCTTGATTCAGAGTTTAACACTCTTATAGGGGTCTCTGAGGTATACAATCTTTTCTAATTCATATCTAGTTTCCTAGATGTGATAGAAAGAATTGTATAGCTCTTGTCGAAGAACCGGAGGCTTGTCTCAAGAATCGAAGGTTTGTTGAAGAATCGGAGGTTTGCCTATTCTTATTCCTGGCGCCAGGACACACACACACACACACACACACACAGTTATTTTTTACATGCCATATTATTTACCAAGCCGGCCGCACTTGGCAACGCTTAGTCCAAGGGATGCTTAGTCCAAGGGACGCTTAGTCCAAGGGACGCTTAGTCCATAGGACACCCTTGGAATTTAGGATTTCTGTCAATATTTGGAAGGTTTTTTTTCCAATATTTTGTTAGTTTCTTTCAATATTTTAGAAGTTCTTCTTTTTTGTTGTTTTTATGAATGATTTTGGTGTTTTTAGCTAATTTTGGTGCAGGAAAAAATGTGAGCCAGAACGTACCTTTTTGTATACTACTAGGCAGCTTCACTATATGCTTCTACAAGCAATCGATACGCCTCAGCTGCAGATTTCTTCAAATTGAAGAAGTAAATCAAAAGTTCCCGCAAATGACGCTTATTCGGCTTAAAACTCGACATTTTCGCACACAAAAGAATATATTATACTGATAAAAAATCACTAATATTTTAAGATTATGTTATTGACTGATGTCCAATTTTACGATAAGGACGTTTTACATCTGACAATTTTAACCATAACAACCATAACTCGCCAACTTTTGTCAAACGGCGGAAATTTATTTCTACACCTAATAATTCAGGTGATAACTATTTATTATATACTATTTATACTATTTATTTGGAATTCTACAAGTGACATATTTTAAAATAAAAGATGCAATATCTTCATTAGAAGATGTACCAATTATCGGAGCATCTTTTATCCAAATTAACAAATGAAAATGTTGCATACCTCTACCTTGATATTCACGACGCCAAATGTTATCTCACTCAGCAAACAATTTGAAAACGTTGTGTCCTTGAAAACAAATTTGCCCTCTGCATATTTTGTGCATTAAACAATAAGGCTACGTCACGAGATAAATATCTTTTCAGAGAAACGGTGATATTTTTGGTAATAGATTTTGCTTCGTCGAACTTTCGCGATAACGCTTGCACCTAAAAATAAAACTAAAAATAAAATATTTGCCACTACAGACATCACATCCATTAAAATAACCTGACATCTTAATACTTACGAAAGCTGTTCGGTATTTTTTATCTTCTGCGAGTCTCTTATCAAATGCAACAAATTCTTCGTACGAACGGAATTCTTCGTCGGAATCGGGAGCTGAATTTTATATTTTCTTTCAAAAGATGCATTTGTATGTTTTGATTGTACAGCATCAGTCGCTAATATGCAATCCAGAGTTTCTTGCATCTTATTTATTGCCGTGGTTGTTTGTCGTTATTCAAATCTAAGATTTCTCAGCTCAGTCACGATTAACTTCATATCTATAATTGTAATTTAATTAAAGGAATATAAATAGTTGTCCTTCGATACTAAAATTTATGAGAAGATAAATATTAAATTATCACCATATTCTGCAAGATTATTGACCACATGCAACTTTTGGACCGCACTTTTGTTTATTTGCTATGCAAGTTTTGTATTAATTTTTTGCATCGGTGCAGCGTGTATTTGCTGAATCGGTTCCGGAAGATCTGAAATATAAAGGAAAATACATAAAAATATACAATGAAAACAGATATAATATGAACATTTTATTTACTATGCGATTCTGTGTATCTATTTCGAATTCCAACTTGTGTGGTACATTATATGTTGGCGAAGATCTGTTTGGAGATGATCGGAGATGTTTTGGCGAAGATTTGATCGGAGATATTGATCTTGAGTGAATGTTCTTCAAAGTTCTTTGCTTGGCATCCAACTTCGTACGAAATTTCCCATCAAGCGTTTCACAATGCTTTGAATATTGTAATTGGCCTTGCACTTTTGGTACAAATGTTTAAAAATGTAAAAAAGAAACACAAACATTGCATTATCATCTAGTAGCCATTTTAAAAATATGTATAGTAGGATATCACTCCATCATGCTCGCCCAGCAGACAACAAATATTTTTTCATATTAACCTAATTTTTAACTGGTTTCAAATTTAGATCTACGTGCAACATTCGCATTTTCAAGAGTATTCTCACTACTCTCATCGGATGAAGTTGTATAATTTGAGGATGATTTCTGAGATGCTACAAAGGATAAGAAATTGCAAAGGGTGCATTATACTACAAATCACTTTAAAAATTGATATTAAGAGGATGCCGGAGCGACGGGCGAACTCCGACGGGTTAGCGCCCTCCTCTAAACGTAACTAAAAGTGTTGGTATATATATATGTATCGAGGATAGAATGGGCCCCTCCATCGCCCATTCCCGTGAGAACGCAACCATATATATATTTGTTTTCGTCTCTCCGATTTAAATTTGCATTTAGGCGTTTCTTTCCAACGATATTTATTATATATATATAAAGGATATTAGTACTATTTGTGTGTATATTTCTACAAGTCGATTCTAAATATTTATTTTCGTCGATAATATTTTCGTCTTCTATATTACATTGTCGAAGACTTTTTCGATTAATTATTTTTTTGCCTACTTTTTGTTGAGCTTCTATTATATATCTTGGATTTCTAATTGGCATATGTCTATTATGCCGACTATCCAAGATTCCTGGAAGCATGCAATCGTAATAAAAACGTGTTAAAAAGGGCAGCATCTGATTACTCCAAAATACATTATTTACTCGTGTTATTTTCAAGCTTTATGGCGTCCACATAGCGAAAATACAATAATCTCGCTGCGTTATATTTAACTGGCCTTGAACTTGATAGAAAAATCGGTGATTCCGATTCATTTTATCTACATTGCTCTTATCAAAGATACCTTTTAGTTGAGGCAGCGTTTTTATGGCCTCTTCCGCTGTTAAATGCTCAGCTGACAGAGGACATTTTATTTCTACCAGACCATCTTCATCTATGAGTCCGTCAGGAGAAGCACCCAAGCATGGATTTTCAATATGAATGAATAATCCGCAAGTTTTAATCTCCTTGTTCAATGTTACGGCCAATTCTTTTTTTTGCAATTTTTTCCATCTCGCGACCATATTTCATAGCCGCTGTATCGATAGAGGGAGGAAATAAAATGTTCTTCACAGTCGCGGCGCAAGACGTTGTCGGTCTCATGCGACATATGATTCCAAAATTAGACGCTGTCAACATTTCGTGTCTCAATGAATGCCACAAATCCGATTCATTTTGCTCCATTGTATCACGTTCAATTTGTCTCCAATTTTGCCCATTTTCAAACAACTTTTCCAAATGATTTTCTCTAAGTTGCTCAAAAACATCGGGTGGAAGATCTGGTTTTTGTGATTGCGGGCCGTAATGACAATCTGTTCCCGATTCCCGTTTAAATTTCTTTTGCCTTCCATTCATTTCGCGAGATTCTCTGGTTCTTGCAACTTTTGCTTGTCGTCGCTTTTCCAGAGTCTCGACAATGAGAGGAACATTTTGACATATGCTTTTATGCACTTGCATGAGAACTTGTTGCGTATTATATTGCACAACTGACCCCGCAATTCTAGCATTGTAGGAGCCTCGGTTACCAAAATTTATGCGCTTTCCACCAATTTCTTTGCAGATTATCGAGGTGAACGATTCTGCAGGATTGTTGGTGTATTTCAGCAACAAGCTGTCGGAATAAGCGCTTAAATATACGATAGCACTCTACTTTTTGGTAAAGACCGTGCAACTTGAGATATGGTACATAAACTTTCTTTGTTTCATCATGGTCACATATACGACCGTTCTTTACATCGTTTATGTTCACCAAATATATGGCTAGGAATATTTAAGATATCTTTTTGTAATTCCATTGCCTTATAATGGTCAGGTTGCTCTTCTTCTCTTTGCAAATCGATTGCTTTTATCACCTCTTTTCGTATTTTCAAAATATTGCTTTTCACAACATTTCGTAGCTGCACGAAACCACGCTTTCTTTGCATTTTTGGCTGAGTTGTCTCTGCTACAGCCCTCAACTTTTTACATAGATTGCGAAGCAAATGATTCGTACATTCAATTTTTTTCACGGTTATCATTTGTTCGCGATATGGTCTAGTATCAACGATGGTCTGATATACGCTACTATCACCATCGGCAATAACCGTTCTATAAATCATTCCATGCATTTCCAGGCTACTTTTAAAGCCTTCTGCAATGGCGTCGCTCTCCATACTTGTGGAGCTTGCGTTACGATCGAAATTTTTGTAGCATTTATGATCTCTTGGTTCGATTCTGTTTCGTTCCGCTATATCACATATCGTGCAAAATTTATTGCGGATTCCAACGAATAGAACCTTTTTTGTGCGGTAACCAAGTATGGCACCAACACCGGAAAGAGAATCGTAGGCGTTGCCGTACGATCTCTTCATCCAACTACCATCCGCTACAACAGTTATGTACGGAATACCGTTTATAGTTTCTTTTTTTTCGAGAGCGAGTTGCTTTTCAACTTC
>NW_021853419.1:9732-10939 GCF_003651465.1 Formica exsecta
TTACACGTATTATTTTAAAGCTTTTTGGAGTCCATACAGCGAAAATACAATAATCTCGCTGCGTTATATTTAACTGGCCTTGAACTTGATAGAAAAATCGGTGATTCCGTTTCATTTTATCTGGATTGTTCTTTTCAAAGATGCCTTTTAGTTGAGGCAGCGTCTTTATGGCCTCTTCCGCTGTTAAATGCTCAGCTGACAGAGGACATTTTATTTCTACCAGACCATCTTCATCTATGAGTCCGTCAGGAGAAGCACCCAAGCATGGATTTTCAATATGAATGAATAATCCGCAAGTTTTAATCTCCTTGTTCAATGTTACGGCCAATTCTTTTTTTGCAATTTTTTCCATCTCGCGACCATATTTCATAGCCGCTGTATCGATAGAGGGAGGAAATAAAATGTTCTTCACAGTCGCGGTGCAAGACGTTGTCGGTCTCATGCGACATATGATTCCAAAATTAGACGCTGTCAACATTTTGTGTCTCAATGAATGCCACAAATCCGATTCATTTTGCTCCATTGAATCACATTCAATTTGTCTCCAATTTTGCCCATTTTCAAACAACTTTTCCAAATGATTTTCTCTAAGTTGCTCAAAAACATCGGGTGGAAGATCTGGTTTTTGTGATTGCGGGCCGTAATGACAATCTGTTCCCGATTCCCGTTTAAATTTCTTTTGCCTTCCATTCATTTTGCGAGATTCTCTGGTTCTTGCAACTTTTGCTTGTCGTCGCTTTTCCAGAGTCTCGACAATGAGAGGAACATTTTGACATATGCTTTTATGCACTTGCGTGAGAACCTGTTGCGTATTATATTGCACAACTGACCCCGCAATTCTAGCATTGTAGGAGCCTCGGTTACCAAAATTTATGCGCTTTCCACCAATTTCTTTGCAGATTATCGAGTTGAACGATTCTGCAGGATTGTTGGTGTATTTCAGCAACAAGCTGTCGGAATAAGCGCTTAAATATACGATAGCACTCTCTACTTTTTGGTAAAGACCGTGCAACTTGAGATATGGTACATAATTTTTCTCTGTTTCATCACGGTCACATATACGACCGCGTTCGTTACATCGTTTATGTTCACCAAATATATGGCTAGGAATATTTAAAATATCTTTTTGTAATTCCATTGCCTTATAATGGTCAGGTTGTTTTTCTTCTCTTTGCAAATCGATTGCTTTTATCACCTCTTTTCGTAT
>NW_021853420.1:0-2180 GCF_003651465.1 Formica exsecta
GTGATACAATGTCATGATTTAATTAAATAAATAAAAAACAAACAACGTGTGTGTGTGTGTGTGTGTGTGTGTGTGAGTGAGAAAGGAAATATGGAGTCATGGAGGGGGAGAATGAAGGGAGATATTTCAGTTACTTTAATCTTGGTAGGATGAGCGGATTCTAAGTCGGGTAATTCATTGCAGAACTCCTCTATAGCTTTTATGAAATCTGCTTCTGAACACTGCGAGGAAGATGGGGGTGAATTGTGCAAAAGGATGGTGGATAGTGAGGAGAAGGAACGTGGGGAAAGCAAAGATTCGGTCGCTGGAGTGATATAGTCCGGGAAGTAGATGGGGGAGTAACTGGGGGAGGAGTATCTTGGCGAGGAAGGGAGAGTAGGTTCAGTGGATACGTGTAGTGGCTTTTTGAAGGAAGTAATCATGGAGTCGCCAGGATGTAACATATGTCACCTTACTATAGAAAATAAAAGTTATATATTTCGCATTTTATATATCTGAAAATAATTGTAATGGATTAAATACATTTTTGCGATTAAAATGACACTAAATATGATACAAATCGAATTATTTTTAATAAAATAGTAATCATAATATTAATTACATAATTGATTAAAAATTATCCGATTTCGTGTTTGGTATCATTTTAATTGGTAAAATATCATTAATTTATTGTAATTATTTTCGGATCAATAAGCGCGAAAAACAAAAATTTTACAGTAACGATATATAACGCGAGAGATTATAGATAAAGCGAGCCTCGCGAGCGAGACTTTGGAAGTCTTTCATGTTAGCTATCTCGCTTGCTCCTCATTCGTTCTCTCTCTCTCTCTCTCTCTGCTTGTTCTTTATTGTATTCTTTCATTCCCATTATTATAATCTTTTATTTGTTCGACTTTTATTCTTTCTATTCTTCTATTCTTGCATGATAATAAATTAATTTATTCATCTTTATTTTATAAACCATAAATAAGATATTGTATATTTTATAAATAAAAAAAGGATTATGTATGTGTGCGTGTGCGTGTGTGTGTGTATTTTTGTATGTGCACGTGTTGTATTTAACTATAGTGAAACGTAATTATGTATTGTATTAACTACATATAGTGAAATAAAAAAAAAATAACGTATTATATATCTCATTTATGCTGTATAAAATAAAAATAAATAAATACATTTATTTATTTTTATGTAAGGAAACGAGAATAGAAAGAATAAAAGTTGAGCAAATAAAAGAATATAATAATGGGAATAAAAGAATACAATAATGAACGAGCAGAGAGAGAGAGAGAGAGAGAGAGAGAGAGAGAGAGAGAGAGAGAGAGAGAGAGAGAGAGAGAGAGAGAGAGAGAGAGAGAGAGAGAGAGAGAGAGAGAGAGAGAGAGAGAGAGAGAGAGAGAGAGAGAGAGAGAGAGAGAGAGAGAGAGAGAGAGAGAGAGAGAGAGAGAGAGAGAGAGAGAGAGAGAGAGAGAGAGAGAGAGAGAGAGAGAGAGAGAGAGAGAGAGAGAGAGAGAGAGAGAGAGAGAGAGAGAGAGAGAGAGAGAGAGAGAGAGAGAGAGAGAGAGAGAGAGAGAGAGAGAGAGAGAGAGAGAGAGAGAGAGAGAGAGAGAGAGAGAGAGAGAGAGAGAGAGAGAGAGAGAGAGAGAGAGAGAGAGAGAGAGAGAGAGAGAGAGAGAGAGAGAGAGAGAGAGAGAGAGAGAGAGAGAGAGAGAGAGAGAGAGAGAGAGAGAGAGAGAGAGAGAGAGAGAGAGAGAGAGAGAGAGAGAGAGAGAGAGAGAGAGAGAGAGAGAGAGAGAGAGAGAGAGAGAGAGAGAGAGAGAGAGAGAGAGAGAGAGAGAGAGAGAGAGAGAGAGAGAGAGAGAGAGAGAGAGAGAGAGAGAGAGAGAGAGAGAGAGAGAGAGAGAGAGAGAGAGAGAGAGAGAGAGAGAGAGAGAGAGAGAGAGAGAGAGAGAGAGAGAGAGAGAGAGAGAGAGAGAGAGAGAGAGAGAGAGAGAGAGAGAGAGAGAGAGAGAGAGAGAGAGAGAGAGAGAGAGAGAGAGAGAGAGAGAGAGAGAGAGAGAGAGAGAGAGAGAGAGAGAGAGAGAGAGAGAGAGAGAGAGAGAGAGAGAGAGAGAGAGAGAGAGAGAGAGAGAGAGAGAGAGAGAGAGAGAGAGAGAGAGAGAGAGAGAGAGAGAGAGAGAGAG
>NW_021853420.1:4014-19539 GCF_003651465.1 Formica exsecta
AGCTTCTAAACTCACTACTCTAAGTTCACTTATACTTTTTGATGAAATGCCGAGTGCGGGGTTTACTCATTAGCCACGTGCAGATTACAAATTTGTTATATTAAGTAAATGTTGACTGCAGAAGCCGATAACATAACTGTAACTTTCTCATTTTTTTTACTTTTCATATGAAATGTTAAATTCCGCACTCCGTTATTATGTATACCTTAATTGTGGAAAAGGATTTGATGATATCTATAATCAACAAAAAGATTTTGCATTTTAACTAATATTTGCATTCTGTCGGTAATCCGGCATCCTCTTAAGTATGTAGCGCATACAATATGCTAATACACGTTCTATTAGTGTTAGTGATGAAAACTTATCAATCAACTCCTGGAGTATCGAGTTCTCGTTACTAACAATTGCGCAGATTCGCGCGTTTTTTCGTTCCTCTATTTGGATTTTTTCGGACATTTCGTTTGTCAGCTCGACTATTTCAATATTTCCAGAATCGGATAGAGCTTCTTCTTGCAACCAGTGCGGTCCCGACCACCACAGCCTGGAGTTTTTAAGTTGGCGCAGAGTTGTACCTCGTGAAATTATGTCTGCGGGATTTTCCGTGCCCTTTACGTGGTTCCAATGTTTGGCCGGCAACAACTCGACGATTTCGGCAACGCGATGCGCTACGAAGGGTTTCCATCGTGCCGCGTCACTACGAATCCACCATAGTACTACCTGAGAATCTGTCCAGGCTTGTATGCCATCGATGTTTACATTTAAATTTCGTCTAACTTCCGTAATTAAATGAGCGAGCAGAACCGCGCTGCATAACTCCAATCGGGGTATAGATGTCGGCTTAATCGGCGCCAGTGATTTAGAACATAATAGTCTGGATTTTAGTACGCCGCGCTCGTCCTTGGTCTGAACGTACAAGCACGCTCCATATGCGTTCTCGGATGCGTCGCAAAGTCCTTGTAGATATATGCTTGTTATGGCTTCACTTGGAATGATTCGTCTTGGGATGAGAACCGTCTCGGCTGTACTTAGATCCTTCTGGAATTGTTCCCATTTTTCTACGATATTAGCTGGCAGCGACTCGTCCCATCGGCATTCGGTTCGCCAAGTTGTCTGCATGATGATCTTCGCTGTCGTTATTACAGGTCCTATGAGACCGAGTGGATCAAATAGCTTGCTAATTGCTGACAGAATCTCACACTTGGTCTTAGCTGCTTCCATTCCATGAACGAAGAATTGAAATTGATCATCCTTGGGCCTCCATTTGATTCCGAGTGTTTTAATTGTATCGTTTGAGCCAATGCTAAGATTGGATATATCCTCTCTCAAATGCGGAGATATTTTCTTCAATACTTCTGAGCAGTTGGAGCACCATTTGTGTGCCTGAAATCCTCCGGATTTCAGCATTGCCGTGAGCTGTTCCTGCAGTAGAATCGCATCCTCAGCGTTATCTGCACCTGCTAAAATGTCATCTACGTATGTCTGTTCGGTCAATGTTCATGATGCTGTCGGAAGCTCGTTTTTATATCTTTCCGCAATCTTATGAATACATCTTATTGCTAAATAAGCCGAGCTCGCCTCGCCGTATGTGACAGTATTCAGGCGAAATTCCCGAATAGATTCGTTAACAGAAAACCTCCATAACACTCGTTGACAATCTCGATCGTCAGGGTGTACGAGTACTTGTCGATACATTTTCTGAATATCTCCGGTTAACGCGACATTATAACAACGAAATCGGATAACAATATTAATCAAATTTCTCTGAATTGTAGGTCCGACCCGAAGAATGTCGTTGAGCGATTTCCCTGAGCTAGTTTTACTTGATGCATCGAAGACTGCACGGAGCTTTGTGCTCGTACTTGTTTCCTTAATTACACCGTGGTGTGGTAAGTATACCACTGGCCGCTTGACGATTTGATTGGTTTCGATCACTGGCAACATGTGTCCCGACTCAAGATAATCGCACATAAATTCTACGTATCTTTCATGCAGAATCTTATCTCTATTGAAACGCCGCTCTAGTTGCATCAAACGTTTCCTCGCGGTCTCTCTCGATTCGCCTAATAGCTTCGGATCGTCAAGAAACGGAAGTCACACTACAAATCTGCCGTCATCGCTACGTGTAGTTGTTTTTTCGAAAATTTCATCGCTCTCTATTGACTCCTCCGATCGCGGTTGAATCGCATTGATATTATAATTTTCAATTTCCCAGAATTTACTCAAAGTTTGATTAAGAGTCTCGCAAAGTTCTAATGAGCAGATTGTAACGGTTCACCTTTCCCGTACGCCGCGGATCAAGGCTCGCCGGTGCCAGGATTCGGGAGAAGGGGGAAACTCCAACTTACTGTGCCTTGTATAAGCGGTTTAAATAATTAGGTTTATTCAAAAAGATATTTAACACTGAAAGCTATGCGAAGCAACATGCGGGTACGGTGTGTACAGAGTTTTGCGCGGGAGCGGTTGTTATTCGCAAGGTGACGTGCAAGCACGGTGCGTACAGAGTTTCGCGCATGAGCTCGGGAAGCGAGCGTGGCTTAAGAGCGCCGAGCCTAGAAAAGCGCGTGGTGGAACGGCCTGCTAGGCCGTTAGTAACGGTATCGTTACAAGATCAATGTTGCTAGTGTGTTGCGATTACAAAGTAGAGACGTGTTAGCAATGCGCGCGACCGATCCGGCCATTATTAAACCAAGCTTTGTATTCTGCAATATTGGAAGATTGTCTCCGCGTTCGATTCTTCCCGATTCTAGCCAGTCAAAAAAGAATTTTGCTCCGATCAGCATATCGATAGAAACTCGTTTATAAAATTCCGGGTCCGCGAGTTTAATGTTCGACGGTATTTTAAACGTGTCATAATCTAACTCGACTGCCGGTACTGCCGGTAATCTTTTCGTGATTTTCGGTACAATTAGACTGCGAATAGTTACGCAAACGTTAGAATGCCTCGACTGTACAACAACCTCGCAACATTGACTCACAATGTTTTCAATCTAGCTTAATCCCGTGATTTCAGAAGTTCGATTGCGCTTTACGCCTAATCGATTGCACGCCGAGTGTGTTATAAAATGTGCTTCACTAGCGCTGTCGAGCAGGATACGCAAAGGAACGATGGATCCATTCGAATGAATTGCGTTGACCACTGCGGTGGCCATACGTATCTTCTGGTTGGCTCGTTCGCTGCATGGTGAACGACAACGTTATTGCTCGCCTCATCGCTCGAGGATAGAGCCTTCTGCACGCTGATGCTCGCGCCATCTGGAATATGCCTATCTGTTGTCTGACGATGGCATAGCGTGTTGGGTCTCCCAGAGCACTCTCGGCAAGATCCCATCTTGCAGGCTTTCACAAAGTGATCATTGCGTAAGCAATTGGTACAAAGCTTCAACCGGTGAACCTCCTTGATTCGATCATCAACTGACAACGCTAAAAACTTATCACAACAATACATAAAATGGTTACCTTGACATAAATAGCATTTACCAGTTTCAGTTGAATTAGCTAATGTTGTTGGTTTCTCGTGACTACGAGATTTCGCCTTTTTCTTGTCCGATTCGGTCTTTCGTGTTATCTCTTTATCCTTGACCCTAGTTTCGATTCTCTCTAATATTTGGCATCTCTTCTCCAGAAAATCAGTCAAAGCCACTAGAGTTACGTCAGCCGCGATTACGCTTTGTTCCCATGCGCGTAGAGTTGCTGCATCGAGCTTAGCCTCGATCATATGTATAATAAGCTCGTTCCACGAATCTGTAGGCAAATTTAGAGATTTTAGCACTCTCAAACGCTTCAACGTGTAATCCGCTAAGCCTCGAATTGTCATGGCTGACTCCTTCTCCATCTTCGGCATCGTAAACAAGCATTGAATATGCTTCTTTTTTATGGCTCTTGGATCGTCGAATCGCCTCTTCAACAATTCCCATGCTACCGCATAGTTTGCATCGGTCAGCTGGATTGATTCGATGATCTTTGCTGCACAACCATCTAAGGATGTAACCAAATATTGGAATTTTTGAATGTTTGGTATATTCTCGTTGGAATGTATCATAAACTGAAAGGTTTCTGAAAAACGCTTCCATTCCTCCGTTTGTTCGTCAAACGTCGGAAGTTTTACAACCGGTAATTTAATCCTTGATTCCTGATTGACAGTTCCGCCCGCATTCGCGAGGTTGCGCAGTATCTGCGTCTGCTGCTCTAGTAACCTCGTGACTGCGTGCCGTCACTGCTCGACGATTGCAAATCACAACTTTGAGAGCTCAATTGCCTTATGAGCTCGCCTTGCTGTTGTAATACGTGCGTCAACGCTTCGTCATTCGCTGGCGAACGTGCTTCGGCTCGTTGTGCCGTCATGCCATTTAGCCATCGTTTTAGCCTAGCTTTCAGCTTGAAATACCTTTCATCGAATTCCGCGTCTTCTGCCGCGTCCACGTCGTCGATCTCGGTTTCCGTGATAGCAGCAATCTCATGCTGTATTTTCTCGAACTCTTTCTGTATCTCTTCTAGTCTTGCGAGATATATCTCGGTATCTTCTCGACTTATTTGATCTCCTTGTACTCGAACAACCCTTGTTTCGAGTCTAGTCAACTTTGATTTGGCAAATCCGCGTTGCTTGCGAAATTTCGTTATCTCGGCCATTGTGTTATCTCGATTAACCTAACTTTTCTCGTACCTTTCGTTTTGTGGACTGTATTATTACCTTCGACTTATTGCACCTTGATCCGGCTCGAAGGACCAATGTTTTGTCGTCTGGATGAAATCAATTTTCGATATGTACTATATAAAATATTTAATGAACACAAATGGAATACATATAACTCGCTAACAGAACTCTTAGAATACTACCGAACGGAAGGGTACTAACTAACTCAAGCGCGCCGAACAAACCGGAACACGTCACTCAGCGCCAGTGGCACCGCTGGTGGACCCTTCATTGCATTGTCCGCCGATAAGACAACTCGCAACGTTCATTTTCGATTCAAACACCAATCTTTAATCTTCAATTTTCAATGCGTAGTCTGATACAGGCATAAGGCTCGATTCGGTGGTCCAAAGCAACGCGATTGGTCGAAATCTTATAGTTATGGAAAAGCGTGTGTGACAGGCTTAATTTGTTGACGCGTCCTGTGTGCAAGAGGATCCTAAAGTGCAAAAGGGAATTATACTGTGATCCCTTAATCTATTTTCGGCACTATGACGTATGATTTTTTTGCAATAACTACAATATGCAAAAAGTCTTTGACCTTCATAATATTTTTCAAAATTTCCTTCCTCCCAAAATTTGTGACACGGCCTACCTCCACGACTCATATTTCTGAAATTTATTTTTAGTTTTTCCAAATCGCGTAATCTATAGGTGCGTTTAAAAAACACAACCGTTGAGCATTGTTTTTTTAAAGGCCATTGCACGTTCAAAAGTTTTAGGGCCAATTTCACCAAGTCCGGTTAGATAAACCGACGGTTAAAATTAGCCGGGTGGCCAACAGAAAATAGAAGTGAAGGAAAACCAAGCATTCTTATCATTTCAGTTGGAACCCTGCTAATTTTAACCGTCGGTTCATCTAACCGGACTTGGTGAAATTGGCCCTTAATCGTAATCGTAAGACCGTAAGCAAATCGATCAATCACAATCAAGCATTCAAAAATGTAATAAGAATGTTTGAACTGTGATTGGTCGATTTGCTTACGGCCTTACGATTACGACTAAAACTTTTGAACGTGCAATGGCCTTAACATTCGACGTTGATTTGTTGGTTCTAGGAGTAAGAACCAATCACATTCAAACATCATACGTATAATACATGGGCTGCATTCGGGGAGACGCTATTATCGCTATAAACGCAAACGCTACAAACTTTGTTCGGGGAGCCAATAGCGCGATAGCGATAGTAAGCACCTCAAACCCATCCGAGTAAAATTCGCAACATGGCCGACGTTAGTGCAAATAACAATAAAGCAATAAATGTTTTCGTTCATATCCTAAATGAACTTATGGAGTCATCATCATCTGATAGCGAAGAAGAGTTGGATGCACTTAGTAATTTAGAAACAGTGCGTCGAACGAATTCCAAAGCTAAAAAATTATGTAGAAGAGGTGATTCCTGGTGGAGAGATCAGAGGAGGAGAGATCAACAATTTAAATCACATTTTAGGTAATAATGAATTATCCATTTTTGCTCAACTTTCCATGTTTAGTATATCATTTATGTTGCAATACGATAAAATAAAATTTCGCGTTGCACATTTATTTATATAGTAAGAGATTTTTTTCTAAATATTTAAACTAATTTTAGTTCAAATATTCCGTAGAATATCCAGAGATACTTTCGAATGTGTACTCTCAATAATTGGTCAAAAATTAAAAAGAAATTACCCAGGATTAGAGATGATTTCTCCGGAGAAGCAGTTTGTTATCGCTATTTGGAAAATGGCTACTCCAGATTCTTATAAGTTAGTATATCATATCCAATAATAAGATCTGCTCTGAGTAATGTATTTTTTATTCATAACTTTTTTATATCTTAGATCAATATGCGAAAAGTTTGATGTGAGTGTATCAACAGCTTTGTTAACAACACGACGAGTTATCAAGGTCCTTGCAGATTTGGCACCACCATTTATCAGATGGCCAACAGGAAATAGTGTTCAAGAAATTTGAGCAGGATTTGAAACAATCAGTTCTTTTCCAAAAGTTATAGGTGCTATAGACGGCCCTCACATCAATATCCCATCTCCACGTGTTAATCCAGAGGCCTATATCAATCGAAAAGGTCACCATTCTATTCAACTGCAGGTTTGTAATATGTACGTAGTGTATTAAGTAGAAAAAATTGTTCCTCTGATAATATGTACTCTATATCTTACAGGGAATTTGTGATCACAAAACTCGTTTCATCCATTGCTACATTGGACATGCTGGTTTTGTCCACGATCAACGTATCTTTCGTCTCTCAGAAATCCAAGATGCATTAGGTAATTCAGAAAAATTTCCTGATGATTGTCACTTAGTCGGTGATGCTGCATATAGACTTTATGATAATTTAATGGTTCCTTATCGTGATAATGGCCATTTGACTGAACGACAAAAAAATTATACTTTCTGTCATTCTTCAGCGCGAATTGCTATTGAAAGAGCATTTGGGCTTTTAAAAGGCCGATTTCGATGTTTATTACACCACCTTCCTATGAATAGAACCGATTTAATTGCACATTTTACACTTGCCTGTTGTGTCATGCATAACATTTGTATATTGAAAGGTGATCATTTTGACATTCTTTTAAATAATGAAGTAGACAATGATGTACCTCAGCAAGTTGCTGCAGATAATATACAGACAAGTGTGATAAAGAGAGATTTGATTTGCGAAAGACTTCCAATAAGATATATGTAGATTTTAAGCATAAAGTAAAGGCAGTTTAAAATACAGTCTGACGCGAAAATATTAAACCGAGATGGTTGATTGGGTCAAACTGAAAAACAACAAAAATACAAACAAACATATCAACGTGTATGTACATATAGGTATGTGTATGTATACAGGGTGCGGCATTTATAGTGACGCGGGCATATTTTTCGGAAACGAAGTGAGATATCAAAAAATGTTTCAGACAAAAGTTGCATGGTTTCGAGGGGGCCACATGATAAAAATATGGATTTGACCTTAAGTGACCATTTCAAGGTGAGGTCAATATGGCCGATGTTTTCTTAAATGGAACCCCCCTTTTTTATTACATATTCTTGTAGCTTATCTTAAGAGCTTTTCAAAACACTATAATAAAGTATTTTTCTATCAAGTACTTTTTGAGTTATTTTATATCTTAATCTGCCATATTTTGATATAAAAGATAAAATATCTCGTAAAATATTTAGTTTTCGATAATCTTACCGTAATACTTTTATGTACAGAATAATAAGACAAATCAATTAGTGTAAAGAAAAAAACAAATAATTGTTTTAAAAAATACATTGTAAATAATTACATACTTTTTCTTAAAAACAATTATTTTTTTCACTAATTGATTTGTCTCATTATTCTGTACATAAAAGTATTACGATAAGATTATCGAAAACTAAATATTTAACGAGATATTTTATTTTTTATATCAAAATATGTCAGAATAAAATATAAAATAACCCAAAAAGTATTAATGAAAAAATACTTTATCATAGTGTTTTCAAAAGCTCTCGAGATAAGATGTCTTGATCACTTTCGCAACATGGGGTCGAGCATTGTCATGCTGCAAAATCACTTTATCGTGTCTCTCGTTGTATTGCGGCCGTTTGTCTTTTAATGCTCGGCTCAAACGCATTAATTGCGTTCGATAACGATCGCCTGTGATTGTTTCAGTCGGTTTTAACAGCTCATAATACACTATGCCGAGCTGGTCCCACCAAATACAGAGCATGACCTTGGAGCCGTGAATATTCGGTTTGGCCGTCGACGTTGAAGCATGGCCGGGATATCCCCATGATTTTCTGCGCTTGGGGTTATCGTAATGAACCCATTTTTCGTCCCCAGTCACAATGCGATGCAGAAATCTTTTCCGTCTTTGCCTTTCAAGCAACTGTTCACAAGCGAACAAACGCCGTTCAACATCTCTCGGTTTCAACTCGTACGGCACCCAATTTTCTTGCTTCTGAATCATTCCCATGTCTTTGAGGCGTTTTGAAATTGCTTGTTGAGTCACTCCCAATGATCGTGCCAATTCTTCTTGACTTTGACTCGAGTCTTCATTAAGTAATGCCTCCAATTCTGCATCTTCGAAAACCTTCTCTCTTCCACCGCTATGCCGGTCTTCGACGTGAAAATCACCGTTCTTGAAGCGTTGAAACTACTCACGACACGTTCTTTCACTAATAGCGGCCTCACCATAAGTATTTGAGAACATTCGATGAGCCTCAGCCGCAGGTTTCTTCATATTGAAGCAGAAAATTAAAACCTCCCGCAAATGACGAGAATTTGGCTCGTAAACTGACATTTTCAATCGAGAATAACTTTATGATGCAGACACAAATCGACTAATGTTTCTATGGGATTATGTTGACAGATGCCCAGGTTTATTGCATGACATCTATGATCTATTTATTTCGACCACTACTTACCGCTAAAGCCATCTATAGGAAAACGGCGGAAGCAAAGTTGTACACCTAATATTACGTATGAGATGTAAACATCTGCGCATGCGTGACTTAAGTAGGAATTAGTAGGAAAGAAGAGGATAGGAACTGGATATGTAATATGGCCGATGTGTACAGACCATAGACATAATATATCTAGACCGAGCGTTTGCCTTTATTTAAGGAGTGGGGGTAAAGATGCTTGTAGAAAAGGACATACTCTGTTTCGTGCCCCTTGCGTTCTCTCTCGCTCGTATGTAGCATAGCGTTCTCTTTCGCTATGCTACGTGCGAGCGAGATAGAAGCTGGCCACACACACTTTCCGTAACAGTAACCGTAAACGTAATGTAAAGTCTGCAAAACACACAACGTTCCGTAACGCAACGTTGCCACGGTAACCACGGCAGGCTTGACTTCATTTGCTGCATTATAGAAGTGAATTGTCAGTGAAATATTTGAGAAATATTTTGTAAATTTTAAGACTAAATTATTGATTGTTGTGGAATAAATTTTTCATTTTATTATCTTTGAGTGAGTACAAATTTATGCATTCAATATTCTATTATAAATTGATATAATTGGAATAATAAAGAAACAAACTGATTGACTGAGATATTTAATTTTTAAACGAAGGAAAGGTTAAATAGAATTCATTGTATTTTTTCAGCATATGGAGGACACACCATTATTTCATATGTATCATTGGATGTCTGCGTACATTATCCTACACAGAAGAAATTATGCTAAGCGTTGGATTAATCGGAGATGGTGGGTTAGAAATATCAACAAGAACCGTAACCAGCAAGGAGATTTTAATGCTCTATTTCAAGAGCTAAAAGATGATACGGAAATGTTTTTCCGATATACTAGAATGAGCGTCAACGTTTTTTATTCATTGTTGGAATTAGTTGAACCATTTTTAAAGAAAAAAAATTGGAGAGCTCTGTGCCCAGAACAACGATTGTCTCTGACTTTGAGGTTAGTCATATGTATTTAATGGAAGCGTCCCGTTTGACCACGTTGATATTGACCATGGTTCCGATTGACCACGTTGAGATTGACCACGTTGATATTGACCACGGTCCCGATTGAGCACGGATCAATACATGTCGTTACTAGGGCATGTACTTTGTAAGTTGTAAAGCGAGATCCATTGTGCCTGACTGGCGGAGGGAGTGCGGGAGGGGGCGCCGAAGGCCCCCTTGCACCCCCCGCATGTGTGTGTGTGTGTGTGTGTTACATGTTTTTTCAATCGGGACCGTTGTCAATATAAACGTGATTAATCGGGACCGTGGTCAATATCGGTCGATTTTCTTAAGGGCATTCTACAATGGCAGTAACAAGGCTGTGGGAGTAGGAGAGTATACTGTTTTTAGTGATGTAAAGACCGAGAGTAACGAAATGGGCAATTCCCATTTGCTCTTAAAAGTTTTAAGTCTCTTCTTACTCCTCACTCTGCGTGCGTGTGTGTGTGTGTTACATGGTTTTTCAATCGGGACCGTGGTCAATATCAACGTGGACAATCGGGACCGTGGTCAATATTAACGTGGTCAATTGGACCGTGGTCAATATCAACGTGGTCAATCGCAACGTGGTCAATCTCAACGTGGTCAATTGGGACCGTGGTCAATATTAACGTGGTCAAACGGGTGCCACTCGTATTTAATCACGTATGTATTTTAAAATTGCATGGACAATAGGTTTGTTTATGCTATTTGCACAGAATACACTAGAAGTGTACTGTGCACTATTTTGTAGGATAGATTCAGTGTACAAAAGAACTGAAACTGAAAGTGTAGAGTGCTAGCTCAAACGCTTTAGTTTGCTTAGTTTATATGTACAACTACTGCAAACAAATCAAATATGGAGCACGTATATTATTTCTTTTTAGTTGATCAAAATACTTATACGATGCGGGGCACGATAAACTGAATGTTTGTCATGATTACAGTTATCTGGCTACTGGTGATCAACTGCTTTCTGTCGCTTTTGCATATAGAATCGGAAAGTCAACAGCATCTTCGGTCATTAAGCACACTTGTACCGTATTAAGCAAAATATTGGCTCCACTATATGTGCTCCCTCCAACGTCAGAAAAATGGAAAGAAATCGCCACAGATTTTCTTGAAAATTGGAATATTCCGAATTGCGTTAGATCGTTCGATGGAAAACACGTAAACATTCAGGCTCCGCCAAATTCTGGAAGCGTCTACTTCAATTATAAAAAAAATTTCAGCATTGTCCTAATGGCTGCTTGCGATTCCAATTATAAATTTACTCTTATTGACGTTGGTGCTAATGGCAGTATTAGCGATGGAAGCATATTTGCTTCATCTGAAATAGGCCAAGCAGTTAGACATGAAGCAGATACAACTTCCTAGCAGTAATCAATCAACGCCATATTATTTCATCGGTGATCAAGCTTTTCCATTGATGAAAAATTTTATGAGGCCTTACGCTGGACGAAGATTGGAAGAGAAAAAGCAAATATTTAATTATAGACTATCTCGTGCTAGAAGAACAATAGAGAATGCATTCGGAATACCTTCTGCACGTTGGAGAGTTTATCGTCAACCAATTTGTTTGGATTTAAAAGCCATTGACCAGATAGTAATAAGTATTGTATGTCTTCATAATTTTTTAAAGACACATGATGAAAAACATACGCAGGAAAAACAATTATACTGTCCACCATACTTCATCGATTCAGAATTAGAAAACGGTCAAGTAATTGAAGGAACTTGGAGGAATGAACGGATGCAGCCACAACGGTTACAACCTACTAATGCACATCGAGCGAACAGAAACGCAATGGAGCAACGCGACATTTTAGCAGATTACTTTGTAACCCGAGCAGGAGAGATTCCGTGGCAGTACGATTATATCAGAAAAGGAACAAACGGAGAATAAAAAACAGGTAATACAAATTTTCATAATAAAACAAGAAGTACAGGTCCACTTAAATTAAAAATCACATACAAATCAATAGCAAGTGAGAGCCGGCGCGGTAGTTGGTGCGCATACTTATTTTTTAAATTAAACTTATTAATAACGAAATATAATTTATTTTGTTAACCGAATATCTAGAATACATAAAAAAACTTTTTAACTAAATATAATTTGTGTAATTTTTTCCATTTTCTGTTTTTTATCCATTTCAGGCAATTTTCCCAATTCACAAGAAATCCATTTTCCAAATGACTCCACATCGCTTTCATTTGATTTTGTTGTATGTTGGGAATTTCTGAGATAGGAACTTAATTCTGACGATACTGTCAAAAAATTTGTTTCAATTATATCAGCGCGTCTTTTTTTTTAATCCATCCACCAAAAGAATTATTCTGTTCTTCTTGCATATTTTCTGCTATAATACAAGATCAAAAGTTGTTAGACTATGAAAAATATTAAATCGCTGCCAGTACATTAAAAATAGGTTACTTACATCTTCTCTTAGATGTTGAAATGTTTTCTTGTGAAGAAGCCTCTGGATTTGTTGGCACTTCAAAGTCAGATAAGGATTGAGGAATCAGAATGGATTGTGGAGATGTCATGGAAACAGTGAAATTGTGAGAACTAGGTGATGGTGTTGAGTTACGTATTGGAAGCAATGCAGAGTTTCTCGATAGTGGAATATTTTGAGGAATTGGTGATTGTTGAACCGGTGAGCAATGAACGCTGCGTGTGCATTGCTCACCGGTTGTTGTTGATTGGCGGAGTGCAAGTTTGTATAGGTTCTAAAACATTGAAATTCAAAAACAATATACTTTCGAGAATGCTTGTTATATTTTTTAGCTACATTACTTACTTTCTTGACTGAATATGTTCCGAAAGAAACATCATATTTTGATATAAAGAAAATTCTTTTCTTCCTGTAGTACTTCCACTACCGCTCCTTGTTTCTGCATCCCGTAACCTTCGCTCTTTTAAAAATTTCCTCAAGCGTAACTATCGCCTCTGACAATCTTCCACTGTAAATAATTTTATGTATTTATTTCTGTAAATATATTTTAGTTTCAAATCTGTATAATTCCACATATCTGAGCAATTTAGAACGGATGCTATTTCCACCCATGACCGTTCACGTACATTTTTATCTTTAAAATCTTTTAAATTCTTTGCATAAATATAAGGATAACCTCTCACGATGTCGATGAAAGTAGCATCAGCTTCAGTATTCAATTCGGTCACGGGGACACTCATATCTGGATACATATCTTGTGTATCTTCGGAGTCCGTATAATACATTTTGTCGTACGAATGATCCATTTTACGATTTTATTTTCACAAGATTCCAATCCGATATTCACCCAAATTTCTGTGGTTATGTAGCTTGTTTATGAATGCTTCGTTTATCGCGCCGAACTGTGATGTCAAACAACGTCGCAATCTGATTGGCCATTCGTAAGAACCGTCTCTACTGAAAAAAATCACGTCATGAAATCACATCACAAAATCACGTAATGAAATTAAATAATTAATGACATAACTAATCACGTAACGAAATGTTCCAAATCAGTATGTGATTTTTGAAAAACACGTGATGTTTGAAAATCATGTGATTTTGAAAAATCACGTAATGTTGGGAAAACACATCATTTTTCTGAAATCTGGGTGAAGTTATATAGGAACTATAAAGTTTGTTTGATTGCTTTTTCGTTGTAATTGATGTATGTAAAACATAATTTTAACAGTATAAGTGATTCTAAATAAAAAATCAATACTGTATATAATTATATTGTACATTATTTTATTTTTATAACGAGTTAACTTTTTAAATATATAAATGAGTATAAAATATGTCAAATATAATTTATATAAAATAAATAATATAACTTAGATACTCATATATGGTAATACTAAACTCATTTTAATAACTATCTGATGATGATTCACTGGAAGCACTGTTACTGCTACTTTGTGAAGACTTTGATGCTGATGGCTTGGGTGATGTGCATTGACGTTTTCTTTGTTTTCCTTCTTCTTCTGCAAAATATTTTTAACATTATTATTATTAAGACGTTTTTCATTTTTAAATACTAACTTTTTGGAGTATATTGTTTTCTGATTCTTTGTATTTACTTGTTGAAAGACTTCGTTTTAAAAAATATTTAAGATCTAGAATGTTTATTATATTTTATGATCATCTATGCTAAGAAATATTATAAAATATTAAAAATTTTTATTTAATTCAATGTCTTATATTTTACATGTAAACACAACTATATTACACATTTTTTTAAGTGTTCTTTTCATTGTGAGAGTTCTTTAACAGTGTATAAAGTAAAGAAAAAAAACTAGTAATTATTAATAGAAAAAACTGCTATACTTTAAGGATTAATTTCATTAAGTTAGTTGTTTTTATAAATTTAAAATTAATAAACGTACGTTTCGGTCCTTTTTTGGTATACAAATTTTCATATAAAATATTTAATGATCATATATATTTTATATATATTTATAAACGTATATATTTATAATCATATGTTATCATATATTATTTTTATTTTTGTTTCAATAAGGAAATTGATGTAGATACTCAAATAGCGTCTTCATTTATTTATCAAATTTTTCTTTTCTTTCTTGTGGTGCATCTCAATAAAAGCTGAATAGCATTCTAGATGAAATAAGTTTTTATTAGGCTCATTTTAACAGAGTACATTAAAAATGAGAATGTAAAATTCTAACTTTACTTCTGGAAAAATAATCTCGTTGTTAGAGAGTGTGAAAGGCCTGATTTAGCACTTAAAAGTTTTTTCGAACGTATAATCAAATGAATAATTGGCTCTAATAGTGATTCTATACTTAAAACTGCCTTTGAAAATTGTAAAGAAGCCCAGATGTGTGAAGAGTAGGGACTACGAAAAAGCTATAAGCAATGTTAAAAGTAGTATTAGTACGCGGGTTCTAACTCAGGTCCTCTGAGGGGAGGTGAGGGACGGGGGGTCCCGCGCTGGCGAGGGGGCATGACGTCACGCGGACAGAGGGGGATTTTCGTGGCGCGGGGGAATGACGTCACGCGAGCGGGGGAGCTTATCGCGGGAGCATAAACAGCGCGATGTATTATAAAGGGCGAGTGCCAATGTCCGGCTGCTCGAATTTATAAACATTATAAACAAATATCGTCTCACACTGCACTATTGCACGTGCGGCATTATTGAATTTCATAGAAAGATGATAAGGCTAGCGCCGATGTCCCCGATGTCCAATTTATTATAAACAAAATAGAACCATCGCGGTGGTCTCTTCATTTTTTCCAGGAAGAGCCGCTCGCACACTATTGCGCGTAACATTAGAATTAGATGATAAGGCGAGCGCCGATGTCCGGCTGCTCGAATTTATAAACATTATAAACAAATATCTTCTCACACTGCACTATTGCACGTGCGGCATTATTGAATTTCGTAGAAAGATGATAAGGC
>NW_021853420.1:19553-21912 GCF_003651465.1 Formica exsecta
GAAATAGATAATAATTTCGAGGCAGTATTAGACGAGTCGTCCGACGAAGATCAAATGGAAATAGAGAATAATTTCGAGGCAGTATCAGATGAATCGTCCGACGAAGATCGCGCATTGTCGGATGACAGTAATTACAAGAGCGATCAAAGCGAAGACCTCGAAGAAAGTGTTGACAAGATAGTGCCTCATTCGCAAATTATTGCACTAAACGGACGTACAAAATTTTGCACCATATATTTTTATTATTCCACGGGTGGTGCTTTAGATTTATGTACTACATGTATGATCGCTATAGCAGACACTGATTTCGGGTACATGTATGCGGTTCGGAAGCATGTGATTGAATTATACGACGCGATAAGTGGCCGGTCCTGCTCCAATTGCAGGACTCCATTGTATCAGATTTTTCCATGCAATATGTGCCCAATTTGCACACAGTAAAAAAAAAACATTGTTATGGAAAGTGTGAAAAATAAGCTATGACAGTATACGGTAACAATATATGTAACAATTAAATAAAAAATCTCATCGCAAACGAGATCTTTTAGATTTAAAAATAAGTTTAACAGGTGTCAAAAGTGCATAACGAAAAATTTTGGTCGCGCGAAGAAAAGTCAAGTGCTTTTCCTTCGCCCGTGCTCTCCGACACACTTGAACGCGCCAGTAATAAACATTGCCGCAACAGATCTGGATTTTTCCGACGCGACAGGATAGTATCGTCCGAGTTACCAGAGCGAACGTTTGACAGTGCAACAAGTTAAAGTGTTTAAAGTGATCAAAAAAATTTTTTAAATGCCATCATTAATTGAACTTGTATTGTGTCGGGGTCGCTGGAACGCGTCGTGGTGGGCGGAGGACCTTGCGATGGGGCTGTTGAGAGCCCTCTTAAATCTGGTTGTATACCAGAGAGTAAGTAGCATTTTTTATTTTATATTACATTAATTATTTATAGTATATATTATAATTTTGATTTATAGTACGATACTAGGATGGACATCCAGATCCCTGGATTTTTAAATTTCGAACACCGGCGGTTTATTCGAATAGTGCGGTGGCACGAGCGCGAGATACGTGAGGACGTCTGGGAGGACAACGGTCCCGACGGCCTCCACTTAGACCTGAGACGCCTCTTCGAAGTATTTCTTTTTAAAATTTCATAATATATTAAATATTAACAGATAGATTTATTAACAAGATATGTATTTTTTCTGTTTCAGAAGGAATCTGCAGCAAATTTTATTATATTTTTATATTTTATATTTTTTTAAACACACACACACACACACATTTATATGATATACACAATTTCGAATAAATATTATTATTATTATATTAAAAAATGTCGATTATTTCTGTGCTTCCTTCTTTCCTTTTCCTACTTGTGCATGCCTCGCGCTATTTCTCTCTCTCTCTCTCTTTCTCTCTCTCTCTCCCACATGCATGCGAACGTCATCCTTTTCCCACGCCAATGCGGACGCTATCCTTCTCCTACACGCGTGCGTGCCTCGCGCTATCTCTCTCGCACCGCCTTACGAACGCCATATCTCGCATCATCATCCACGCGCATGCCTCGCGCTATCCTTCTCGCGCTATCCTTCTCGCACACCCATAGAATGCTATCCTTTTCCTACTCGCGAACGCCTCGCGCTATCCTTCTCCCACCCGGTCGCGCCGCAGTTACATATCTATCTTATATGCGAGGATGCACGCGTGTAGGAGAAGGATAGCGCGAGCAAGGAAGGGAAGCGAAAAAAATACATAATCATTTTTTTTCATTTTAACACATTTATTTATGTTAAAATACATCACCTCGTCTCAAGGTTTCAGACAAAAGTTCATCCACAGCATACGCTAATAGTTCGCAATCTATGACAGATGTTTTATCATAGACGTCGCGCAAGATTTTAATAGCATCATCTTTTTCGGCACCAAACATATTACCTTGCAAATTAACGACAAGTCGATCAAAACTCTCATTTACGGCTTTTATATTCTCACACAGTTTCAAATATTTATGATTAACGCAATGTTCGAATTCGAATAAAATAAGAAAAGTTGACGGTTTCATGTACAAGCAAGAATCGCGCAACGTAAGTTTGACAACACTCGCATCACTTATTTTAACAATCTCAATTCAATTATCGTTAATCCATATTGGTGTATGATCGGGCGTTTGCACAAGTCGTTCAACGTCCGCTCGTTTCAGCATTAGCGATTCCCATGTGTCAATAGATAATACGATTTGATTGCCTCGGTTATCGCCGAGATGTAATTCCACGTAAGATGTTACTCCAACGCTGATTCCAATATCCAAGTATTTATAAGCAGTGCGCGTCAAAGCAAATCTGCGTACCAAAAT
>NW_021853420.1:22479-25628 GCF_003651465.1 Formica exsecta
TGTGTCCGATTGGGTCTGTGTCCGATCGAGCCTGTGTCCGATCGGGACTGTGTCCGATCGGACATGTGTCCGATCGGATCTGTGTCCGATCGGGAAATATTGTCGTGTCCGATCAGTAATGTGCGCAATCGGGACGATCCCATAAGGCTAGCGCCGATGTCCGGCTGCTATAATTTATTATAAACAAAATAGAACCATCGCGGTGGTCTCTTCATATTGTTTCATATTTATATAGAGCTTCTTAGTATTGTATGCATCGGATATAAAATATTCCGCACGAAATATTAATTATATTTTGGACGTTCCTCGCGCTATCTCTCTCGCACCGCCTTACGAACGCAGTATCTCGCATCATCATCCACGCGCATGCCTCGCGCTATCCTTCTCGCGCTATCCTTCTCGCACGCCCATAGAATGCTATCCTTTTCCTACTCGCGAACGCCTCGCGCTATCCTTCTCCCACCCGGTCGCGCCGCAGTTACATATCTATCTTATATGCGAGAAAGGCTAGCGAAATAATCATTTTGTTCATTTTTTTAACACATTTATTTATATTACCATACATCACCTCGTCTCAAAGGTTTCAGACAAAAGTTCATCCACAGCATAAGCTAATAGTTCGCAATCTATGATAGATGTTTTATCATAGACTTCGCGCAAGATTTTGACCGCAGAATCTCTTTCGGCGCCAAACATATTACTTTGCACACTCCGGACAAATTGATCGAAACTCTCATTTACGGCTTCTAAATTTTCGCACAGCTTCAAATATTCGTGAGTAACACAGTGTTCGATTTCGAATAAGAAAAATATAGTTGACGGTTTCATGTACAAGCAAGAATCGCGCAACGTAAGTTTGACAACACTCGCATCACTTATTTTAACAATCTCAATTGTTAAATCGTTAATCCATATTGGTGTATGATCGGGCGTTTGCACAAGTCGTTCAACGTCCGCTCGTTTCAGCATTAGCGATTCCCATGTGTCAAACGCTGGTACGTGTCGTACAGAATCGACCATCTGTTTTTATCGAAATCTAGATTCATATCGTCGTACGGATAACATTCCGAGTTCAGATAGAGTTTCACGTTGGTCAATTTGCAATGGTCGAATCGACTCGAATCCTCGAACATGACGTTCTTCCGGCCTGTCTGCAGAACAAAGACAACGTATCGCGGCTTCTCCAGCTGAGTCGCGGGCTTAATGGGCCACGAATGTTTGGTTGTACGATGCAATAGCGGAAATTCGTACAGATCCCACGAGCGAAAATCTATGCTGATGTATTGTCCGCTTTCCAAGGCGCGCAGCATCGACAGCTTATTAATCTCATTCAATACCACGTGCGGCATTCGCCATTGTATCTTGAATATGTCGATCGCAGGCTTCAGTGCCAAATTTCCTATCAGACAATTGTTGCCGTTGCGCGATCGTATTAAGATCAACTCGTGACGAGCGTTAATCACCACGCGTCTGTAATCCTCGCAAAATCCCAATAACATGTAGAGCGGTACGCAAAAATTGAAGTATCCATTTGCGTTAGTCGTATCATATTGCGCATCCCAGCCGGCGTTCCTCATAACTACGGTTTTATCGGATGATATCGTTGCAAAGTTCTTGAGTGTGCTAGTTGTGGCGATAAAAATTCATTCGCGCAACTGCACATGCGAGAAAGCGGCCGCGCCGACAGTACGGGCGCCGCCGCTGCGCGGCGCACGCCGAGCGAGCTTACCCGTGAGCCGAAAGACGCTCAGGCAGCTACATATACGCCGCGAGTATCCAGTACCGGTCACCTCCGCTAGGCGTCACACGCCAGGAATGCATTTCCGTGGGCCAAAGTCAACCCACGGGGATCATAAGCAGGCTCATCGGGGAGCCAAGACACATTCAGTAATTAGCGCATTTTCGATACGTCAAAATACGACACGGCGCCTAGTCGCCTCGATCAGACCACGAAGAAGCCTCCAGCCATCAACACGAAGGGCGCAAGGAAGAATTCTCCTCGGGAAGGAGAAGTAGGAGTGCGAAAGCACACAAGACCAGCACCTCTACATCTCCTGACCCGGAGAAAACCAGGCGCATCCTCGCCTTCGCCTGGCGCTCAGCGCCAACCCGCCGGCGCATCCTTGCCTTCACCTGGCACCCTACGCCAACCTTCCGGCGCCAAGTCGCCTCCTCCGGGCGCCATGCGCCACAGCTCCGGCGGATCCTCGCCTTGGCCCGGCGCTACTCGCCACAGTTCCGACGCATCCTCACCTCGGCCTGGCGTACCTCGCCAACGCTTCGGTGAATCATCACCTCGAACTGGCGCCACGCGCCCCAGCTCCGGCCATTCACCCACACGTCAGAGATCTCGCGTCCTGAGCATCGTCTCGGCCCCTCATCTACAGCGGCTGTCGGGAAAACGGCGCCATAATAGCACTGAACGTGCTTGCAGCAAGCGTCCTCGGCGGAGCAAGGACGGAAAGGAAGCAGGGCCTCCAACCCAGGAACCGCACAGGCGGGAGCCGGTGTCCGATATTGGACCAACGTTGGAGCTTCATCCGATGTCCCCAATCACACTCTCATCCTCCGACGAAGGTCAAGGAAGGCCAAGGACACCCCGCCTTAGGGAGCCATCGCCAGATCTAATAGATTCGTGGTGTCTGCCAGCTTGGGACCCTCCAAAATACCGCTCGGTGGAGACTTAGACGGAGGAACAGAAGTCGACATGTGAGCAAGGATCGCAGACGTGCGGAAACACGTACTCCAAAACCGACCAGGCCACGCAAACGAGAAAGCGTGGGGGACTACGCCGATACGTCCCTATTGATTATTATAGACAATGTAAATATGTAAAGGAAATATAATTAGTTACTACCATTAAGCCTTACTCATTTACGGCCAGAACCTAAGCGATTCCTACCTCCCAAGCGATCACATTAATATAAGTAAGCGTAGACGCTACACCCATCTTTTATGTATGAATAAAAACTGTGTAATAGATATGCACAGTCTGCAAAACTTAAATCTTTCTCTCGACATACTCTGCTTAAGATGTAGAAAAATGATGAGGTAGATGAGACGTGATATTCCAGTTAGAAGGAGACAAAATATATGAAATTAAAATATATATAATCGAGAGGAGTGTGCAACGTTATAGTACGCAATCG
>NW_021853420.1:35244-36746 GCF_003651465.1 Formica exsecta
CGGCGGATTCTCGCCTCGGCCTGGCGCTACTCGCCACAGCTCCGGCGCCAAGTCGCCTCCTCCTGGCGCCCGGCGCCACAGCTCCGGCGAATCCTCGCCTTGGCCTGGCGCTACTCGCCACAGCTCCGGCGCCAAGTCGCCTCCTCCTGGCGCCCGGCGCCACAGCTCCGGCGAATCCTCGCCTTGGCCTGGCGCTACTCGCCACAGCTCCGGCGCCAAGTCGCCTCCTCCTGGCGCCCGGCGCCACAGCTCCGGCGAATCCTCGCCTTGGCCTGGCGCTACTCGCCACAGCTCCGGCGCCAAGTCACCTCCTCCTGGCGCCCTGCGCCACAGCTCCGGCGGATCCTCGCCTTGGCCCGGCGCTACTCGCCACAGCACCGGCGGATCCTCGCCTCGGCCTGGCGCTACTCGCCACAGCTCCGGCGCCAAGTCACCTCCTCCTGGCGCCCTGCGCCACAGCTCCGGCGGATCCTCGCCTTGGCCTGGCGCTACTCGCCACAGCTCCGACGCATCCTCACCTCGGCCTGGCGTACCTCGCCAACGCTCCGGTGAATCATCGCCTCGACCTGGCGCCACGCGCCCCAGCTCCGGCCATTTACCCACACGTCAGAGACCTCGCGTCCTGAGCATCGTCTCGGCCCCTCATCTACCGCGGCTGTCGGGAAAACGGTGCCATAATAGCACTGAACGTGCTTGCAGCAAGCGTCCTCGGCGGAGCAAGGACGGAAAGGAAGCAGGACCTCCAACCCAGGAACCGCACAGGCGGGAGCCGGTGTCCGATATTGGACCGACGTTGGAGCTTCATCCGACGTCCCCAATCACGCTCTCATCCTCCGACGAAGGTCAAGGAAGGCCAAAGACACCCCGCCTTAGGGAGCCATCGCCAGATCTAATAGATTCGTGGTGTCTGCCAGCTTGGGACCCTCCAAAATACCGCTCGGTGGAGACCCAGACGGAGGAACAGAAGCCGACGTGTGAGCAAGGATCGCAGACGTGCGGAAGCACGTACTCAAAAACCGACCAGGCCACGCTAACGAGAAAGCGTGGGGGACAACGCCGATACGTTCCTATTGATTATTTTGGACAATATAAATATGTAAAGGAAATATAATTAGTTACTACCATTAAGCCTTACTCATTTACGGCCAGAACCTAAGCGATTCCTACCTCCCAAGCGATCACATTAATATAAGTAAGCGTAGACGCTACACTAGTTATTCCAATATTTCTGTTACAATCAATCTCCACACCGTCGAGTTCGTATTGAATCTCATCGAACATAAACGCGCACAATTATTTCCCAGTATCACATTAGATCCTTCAGCTGGTTCGTTTATCACTAGTTTTCCCTCGATGTATAGAAAACTCTCATACGGCAAGGTATACAAATCCTGCTGTTGTATGGGTATTCGTATCTCGTCGATGTACTCAAACGTCGTGTTGGCGTACGGATTGTACGTGTGAGTCTCGATCTTGACGATACGATCGTCAAAGACCGGCTC
>NW_021853420.1:36962-45397 GCF_003651465.1 Formica exsecta
GTTTCTGGCATCCCTTGACGTACACGAGAGTCGACGTCTCGTCATCCTCTTCCGTACCAAGCACGGCCGATGTAATCAAGCGTTTAGCCATGCCGTACGGCACGTTTCCGTCTTCCCATCGTAATCCATGGTGATTCGCGATCAGCCAGGAAGCACATGATTTGTCGGATTTTGTGAGGAGATTCCATGGTAGGGGGTATGTAAAAATGTAATGCGCCAGAACGGTCCCCTTTCTCAGCACCGCCACCTCCTTTACGACAAATTTCATCCCGACGAAGAATCCTTGTAGGTCCACGAACGTTGGTATGGACATAACGTTTTTTATATCAGCACGTCGAGAAGAAGAAGAAGACTGCGATTGATCCTGATGCATTATTGGTTTTATATCATCTCATCCCACACACTTAAGTGATTTTGCGCACAACGTTGGTCAACGGGTTGTACTGAATCACGCGATCGTGTATGATGAGACAGTACGCAGTGGTATTCGGCGGCACGTTCTCCTTACACTCGAATTCCAATCGCACATCCACGGTTGCGCTCTTGACCGATTCGTTTTGTCGAGAGCAATCGATGATCACGAACGGACCGTTAAGTAGAAACTGCGTGACTGCGAGATTCGGCTCGAGATACTCGTATCCGTAATAGTTTTTGCAGAAACGCTGGTACATGTACAGAATCGACCATCTGTTTTTATCGAAATCTAGATTCATATCGTCGTACGGATAACATTCCGAATTCAGATAGAGTTTCACGTTGGTCAATTTGCAATGGTCGAATCGACTCGTATCCTCGGACATGACCTTCTTTTGGCCTGTCTGCAGAACGAAGACAACGTATCGCGGCTTCTCCAGCTGAGTCGCGGTTTTAATGGGCCACGAATGCTTGGTTGTACGCTGCAATAACGGAAATTCGTACAGATCCCACGAGCGAAAACCCATGCTGAGGTATCGTCCGCTTTCCAAGGCGCGCAGCATCGACAGCTTATTGATCTCGTTCAATACCACGTGTGGCATTCGCCATTGTATCTTGAATATGTCGATCGCAGGCTCCAGTGCCAAATTTCCAAGCAGACAATTGTTGTCGTTGCGCGATCGTATTAAGATCAACTCGTGACGAGCGTTAATCACCACGCGTCTGTAATCCTCGCAAAATCCCAATAACATGTAGAGCGGTACGCAAAAATTGAAGTATCCATTCGCGTTATTGTTATCTGTTAATGCGTACTGGGCATTCCAGCCGGCGTTCCTCATAATCACGGTTTTATCGGATGATATCGTTACATAGTTCTTGAGTGTGCTAGTTATTCCCACATTTCTGTTACGATCAATCTCCACACCGTCGAGTTCGTATCGGATCTCATCGAACATAAACGCGACGCAATTATTTCCCTGTGCCACATCAAACCCTTCAGCTGGTTTGTTTATCTTTAGTTTTCCCTCGATGTATAGAAAACTCTCATACGGCAAGGTATACAGATCCTGTTGTTGTATGGGTATTCGTATCTCGTCGCTATACTCAAACGTCGTGTTGGCGTACGGGTTGTACGTGTGAGTCTCGATCTTAACGATACGATCGTCAATGACCGGCTCGCCTTTGATGTTAAGGATATCGGTCATGTTTTCTCAGATATTTCGCACCGCGAATCCCAAAGATTGTAAAAATTCAACGTTTGACGCGTTGAGTTTCTTTTTCTTGGTGCAACCGGATGATTGGATATTAGCGAATGTTGACGTTGTTGTCGCTGGCCTCGCGTTATCTCTCGCGTCTTTCGCTCCGCTCAACACGAGCATCTCATGGATCGCGCGCTAATTTTGTCGCCGTCGTATGTGCAATCTGATGGTGATCTCTTCTCCTTGAAAATCGAGCAATCGTCCGTCTTGATCCGCGATGCGTATCGTTAGATCCGTAATGCTCCGCGTGATGATCGGCAGGTAAATGATCTGCGCCGGCGTTTCCGATATCTTATATCCTGGCGGCACGCTCGGTGAAAATTCATGTATCGTATGAACGCGTTTGCCGTTGCTGTACGCACCAGCGGTCACGTTACACTCTACGCGGATAATGTTTACGTTGATGATATTATTCGGTATGTCCGATTGGTACCACTGTCCCGGCTACAATATACGCTTCGACGAGAATCCCAGCAGCGATCCAATGTTGTTGGGTTTATTAAAGTTTACTCTGAAAGCGCACTTGATCTCGCTATTCATCATATTGTAATTAGCACGGAGCACTATCGGGTATTCTACAGCCTCGTCTTCGTCACTGTTCGCCCGAACGGTCTCCTCTCGCAATATCACCGTGATATCACCGCGTTTGTCGACATGATTGCCGGAGCAAACTACGCGTCGCGGGCGTTTCCGTGAAATTGCACGTTTCAAAAACTCGTGTATTGCGTGTATCTCGTACGATCCCTCGGGAATCGTAATTTCCGTGTCATCCTCATCGAAATAAAATTTATTATTCGAGGAATTCACGTTCGACATTGTATGATAAGTCTCAAAATTCGTTAGACCGAGCTCGTAATCACCGTCGCTCAAATCTATGGCTGGATGGTAGTGTGCCACGAGGACGCTACTCTTCCCGGTCAGCGTGAATGTCATAGACATGTCGGCAAAAATGTTTAACGAATACTGAGTCTTAATGACGCATCGTCAGGCTTTAAATTCACACCGATCGTCGTCGACCGCTTGGAGAAACCGCAGACACAATTGTCCGCAGATGCTTTGATCGTAAGTTTGAAAGGACGTGCGATTGTACTCGATCTTCGTCACGTTCCGTCCGAAATATCGCACCAATTCATTCGGCGGTCGAAGATTACCAAAACCGTCGAAATATATAGCACGATTTCCCCTCTTTGCGTACGCTACCCAATGAGTACCTGGTCCTTTGGTACTATCCAAATTCACGATGCCGCTCTCGTTTCGATATATACCACCGATCGGTAACATAGCGAGATTTCCCCTCTTTGCGTACGCTACCCAATGAGTACCTGGTCCTTTGGTACTATTCAAATTCACGATGCCGCTCTCGTTTCGATATATACCACCGATTGGTAACGAATCCCGCATGAAAACCCCTCTAAAGTACGGTATACGCATACGTTTCGCCAATCGTTCTAATTGTATGTTCGTTGTCACACACGTGGGCATTTTTAGCGTCTTTTCGACGTTTTCTTTTTTCTTCGTTGCCACTCCTTGTCCACGTTTGTACGGGCCGAGATACAGTCCCTGTCCGTATTTGTACGGAGCGAGATAAAGTCCGCGACCTTCCATCGCGCGATCGTGACGTTGCAGCTCCTCAAGCTGACGCCGTGCGGCTTTGCTGTCGTTCACCGCCTTGGCCACGCCAGCCGCTCCACCGATCAAAGATCCGAGCGCGCCCAACATCGGTAGAATCGGCAATACACCGCCTCGTTTCGCTGTCGGAAGTATCCGTTTTTTCGTTGGCCTTTTCCGCGTAGCTGATACGCGATAACGCGAACCTGCTGATCCTGTTCAAACAGGATGGTACCAACCTGAAACACGTGTAGAACAATCACGTAAATACCGACATGTCGTACGATGAATTTTGCGCGTTGTGTCGCGATTGTTGGCAATGCAAGTACGGATTCGTAGTGATAGACAAGAACAGCTCGCGATGGTCGATACAGAAATGGATTTAACGTGTTCGCGATACCGCAACGATGCGGGGATCGAAGCGTTATTCATCCCGAAGCGCGAGAAAAATGATGCGACACCGCAAAAGAGAAAACGATCCAATGTCAGGTCGGATCGCTCACCGACACCGCATAAATCGAAACGATCGGACGCTGCACCGGATGTACCGCCGATAACCTCTACACCATCAGCGTCAATGAAAACCGTTGCGAGATCAGTTAGGTCCACTGGGTCGAAGGTATATCTGGCCTGTTCTGAGCGGCGATCGAGAGAGTGGTATTGACACCGTGTACGGTGTTTATCTCGACAACGATGGAATGATGTTTGGTAATAAACATTTTGACGTGGACAACGCGGATAACGCGGATAACGACGGCGTACGATACGCCGGCACACCTGGTCTTTACGAGTTGATCTTCAAGAAAGCCCCCGATGACGTCATCTATACGGTCTATACGGAGCAAACGTACAAGAGTATGCTGTTGACGACGAGCGCGCATAAACGCAATCACGATGAGCACGGTCGATTACTGAGTAACAGGGGATACAAGTACAAAGAAATAATCGCAGAGCTGATACCGATCGAATCCAAGGGAAAAAAATCTGGAAAGGGATTATTCGCGCCTCGCGAAATAACGCTAACCGACAACAAGATCGACTACGTGCACTGGGACGATCCCAACGAGCTGGTGGATCGTTTACGATTGCTCGACGCTTCGCACCAAGTAGGTCACAACGGCCACGACAACGAGATTCTGTCGATCATCGAGGAACTTCGCGAAGCCGGCATTATTATAAATTAAACTGTGTCTCGACAAAACTAATCAATCGATCGATCGATGTCGCTCGCATCGATAATGCATATCAACAAATTTGGGATATCCGAGCAGAGCAAAGACGTGACGAACGCCATTTCGTACCGTCGATAAAGCGGATTAATGAGAAATTTCGTGCGCGATAACGCTCTGTGTCGGGTCGTTACGGACTTTGACGCGAGGTCGCGCAAGATTCGCCGTGTAGCGCAACCTGAGGCTGATACCGACGCCGTCAACAAACTGTACCTGGATCGGTGCGTTAAAACGTTGAGAAATCAACTGAAAGAGTCAGACGAGAAGCTTGCCGCGTTAGAGAAAGACGTGCGAGCGTTACAGACTGTGGTAAACGAGCTTCGGCGTGCAAATATCGCTAGATTAGAAACGAGTAACGAACACTAACGAAACGTCAACGAACGACGACGAAACGACGACGAAACGTTAACGAAACGCCAACGAACTATAACAAAACGACGACGAAACGTCAACGAACGACAACAAAACGACGACAAAACATTAACAAAATGCCAACGAACGATAACGAAACGACGACGAAACGTCAACGAACGACAACAAAACGACGACAAAACATTAACAAAATGCCAACGAACGATAACGAAACGACGACGAAACGTCAACGAACGACAACAAAACGACGACAAAACATTAACAAAATGCCAACGAACGATAACGAAACGACGACGAAACGTCAACGAACGCTAACGAAACGTCAACGAACGACAATCACGATGCGCACGGTCGATTACTGAGTAACAGGGGATACAAGTACAAAGAAATAATCGCAAAGCTGATACCGATCGAACCCAAGGGAAAAAAATCTGGAGGGATTATTCGTGTCTCGCGAAATGACGCTAACCGACAACAAGATCGACTACGTGCACTGGGACGATCCCAACGAGCTGGTGGATCGTTTACGATTGCTCGACGCTTCGCACCAAGTAGGCCGCAACGGTTACGACAACAAGATTCTGTCGATCATCGAGGAACTTCGCGAAGCCGGCATTATTATAAATTAAACTGTGTCTCGACAAAACTAATCAATCGATCGATCGATGTCGCTCGCATCGATGATGCATATCAACAAATTTGGGATATCCGAGCAGAGCAAAGACGTGACAAACGCCATTTCGTACCGTCGATAAAGCGGATTAATGAGAAATTTTGTGCGCGATAACGCTCTGTGTCGCACCGTTACGGACTTTGACGCGAGGTCGCGCAAGATTCGCCGTGTAGCGCAACCTGAGGCTGATACCGACGCCGTCAACAAACTGTACCTGGATCAGTGCGTTAAAACTTTGAGAAATCAACTGAAAGAGTCAGACGAGAAGTTTGCCGCGTTAGAGAAAGACATGCGAGCGTTACAGACTGTGGTAAACGAGCTTCGGCGTGCGAATATCGCCAGATTAGAAACGAGTAACGAACGCTAACGAAACGCCAACGAACGATAACGATACGACGACGAAACGTCAACGAACGCTAACGAAACGTCAACGAGCGACAACAAAGCGACGACGAAACGTTAACGAAACGTTAACGAAACGTCAACGAACGCTAGCGAAACGTCAACGAACGACCATGAAACGACGCCGAAACGTCAACGAAACGCCAACGAACGACGACGAAACGTCAACGAACACCAACGAAACGTCAACGAAACGTCAACGGTCGCTAAGGAAACGCCAACGAACGACAACGAAACGTCAACGAAACGCCAACAAACGACAATGGACGACAACAAACGGTTCATGGACAGCTACGGACGGTTCACGAACGGCTACGAACGGTTGAAGGACGGCCGAACGGTTCAGGAACGGCTGTCGGACGGTTATCTAAAGGCTCAGGGACGGCTCAGGAACGGCTGCGAACGAATCAGGAACGGCTACGAACGGCGACGAATGACGGATGACAAAGAACCATTATTGAAAGACGATGAACGGGGATAAACGGTTATTGAATGGTTAAAAAAGTTAGAGATAAAATTATAATGTAATTTCTTTGCACATATTATTACGCGCCGACCAGCCGCACAGCTAAAAACATGACATCGTTAAAATCCGACATTACATTACATTACATTACATTACATTACATTACATTACATTACATTACATTACATTACATTACATTACATTACATTACATTACATTACATTACATTACATTACATTACATTACATTACATTACATTACATTACATTACATTACATTACATTACATTACATTACATTACATTACATTACATTACATTACATTACATTACATTACATTACATTACATTACATTACATTACATTACATTACATTATAAGGGTATCCGGTAATGTCCCCACGGTAGTGTGTCGGTCGAATCAGGTACGATATATCGCTTGTCGTCGTACGGACTCAGGGCAATTTTCGTCTCGCTGATTGTGTACACTTCGTGCAATTTTGATCTTATGCAGGACTGCTGTCTAGTCATTTCAATGTCATCGCGCAGACATCGCGTGTAATCGTCGAACGTTATCGTTCTCGCTACGACGTTACGCTTGACGCCCTCAAGCGGTATACCGTACGCGTTGTTAGCCGGATAATCGCTCGTGTCGAATCTAGCGATATCGCGTTTCATGTTCTAGTACACATCCTCGCACTCGATGTGATAAATCAAACTGTCTGTATCGGTGTACATTATTTTACAATTTTTGCGATATAACGGTAACATGTACTCTTGGTGAAATTCGTATAAACACACTTTCGATATATCGAGTATACACATACCGACATAGATCGGTTTATCAAGAGACACGGTAGTGTCTCGCGCCAAGTCACGCGAAGCCAAAGATCGCGCGTAGCGACAGCAAGGCACCCCGTGTATCTTCACGCGAGTCGATTAGTTGAGAGTACTTGAGATTATTAGATTGCAATAACCGCTGAATGGATCGAGTTTTTACTAGGCTTAATCGATAGCTTGAGTTTGATTTATATAAGAAAAGCATCTTTATTTTCGTTCTACATATAACATAAACGGAGATATTACGATGCAAAGTCCGAAACGGAAAATTTATGAGTAAGAAACGTGTTGGTCTCCTTGGTCGTCTCCGGACAAAAGTACAGTTCTCGTTTCTACCGCATCGCAGTAGCGGCGCTAAAAAAAATTTTATTTAAAAAATTTGGCGCTGCTAAACTAAACAATATGCTAAAATTTATGTATTCTTTAATACATTTACATTGTAGTTATTGATGTAACTAAATTAAAAGGATTGAATCTCACCTCGAGTTTGCGCAGTTCAACGGCGACCAAATTTTCCGAAAAGACGCTCCTGCTATGAAAATTTAGTTTCGCGATCATCGCCTCCACGCCGTATCGTCCGTCCCATTTTGTTAATAATTTTACATCGACGTGATTGCGCACGTTTTCCATAGTTTTACCAAATACCGCGTTGTTCATCAATTTGTACAAATTTTTCTCGAAATCGTTTGTCGCGCGTGTTCTAAACTGGGTGTTGAGTTCGATGTAATCGCGGAGCCATGCGGATTGAGCGAATTGCAATACGCGATGTATCTTTGCATTCGAACGTAATATTCGTATGTTTTAGCATGGCGTCCCACGTGTATCCGGGAAGAGTATAATAATGCGGGCGTAACCCGTTTGGACACGGAACGATTGGACACGGCTCAATTGGACACGTAGTATTGGACACGGAACGATTGGACACTGCACGATTGGACACAGAATTATTGGACACCGCACGATTGGACACCGCACAATTGGAATGGAGCCTCCCCGTAGGGGGGGCGGAACATACTGCCTCCACGCATATTTATTTTAATGCGAAGTAAGGTTCCACATAGGTTTACAACTTTCCACGCGAAGCGAGGTTCAACACAAACTTATGTGTCTAGTTCTTTGATAGTGGAGCCCCCCCGAAGGGGGGGGGGCGGAACTCACTGTGTCCAATCGTGCAG
>NW_021853421.1:0-8042 GCF_003651465.1 Formica exsecta
TATATTGTCTCTGCATAGACTATCAAATAAGATGTATCGGGTTGGGTCCACTATTGTTTCACGGCACTCAAATAACGAGGATATTTAGTTAGCAGAGGATATTAACCGTTTCCCTTATAATATCGAGTGAATATGGTGCGCAGTGCCTTTACGACTGTCTCAGGTCACGTCTACTTACGGTCTACGCTGGATTTTGCTTGTGCCCTCATATATATATAGTATACCTAGACCAAATGTTAAGAGTGGAAGTCGTCAAAAGATAGGCAGAGATAGCATTATATGACCTACTTCTATACATATTTTTATATAAGCCTGGCGTACACGTGTGGGATGATAAAAACGGCATTGCGTGATCTTAATTTCCTTTCTTTTTAGGCTATCGAAATCTTCATTTTTGATAGTATAATCACTTCTAAAAGTTTAGTTGATACCACATGTATGTATATATATGTATATAGTCGACACCGTTGCCACCGTAAACTTTTGACGGTTGTACCATTAAAAAAGAAGGCCTACAAGAGAAAGACAAGGATCACGTGATGCCCTCTTTGTCATTCCACATTTTAAATAGCACGTCGCTTTCCAGTATGGAGTTCAGTGGTATCACTATTCTATTTTTGTCTTTTTATCTTCTCTACTTTTCTGTTTCTCAATTAACGAAGGCTTCTTTACCTCACCATACATCGTTAGAAAAAAGCAAATTGCATAACAACTTTCTATTTTTTCATGCGTTCTAACTACAAGAAATGTAGAGATCGCGCGACCTATATATTATACGTCCATGTATACGCCCTACGGTGCTATTATGACTGCGACTGTCTTACAATTAGATGCCTCTAAGCTGGAATTTACGTCCACGTATACGTCCTACGGTGCTATTATTACTGCGACTATCTTAGATGCCTCTAAGCTGGAATTCGCGTCCTAGCGCGAAACTGCTATAAAAATTATATTTTTATGTATATAAAAAATCAGATTTTTATTTATCCTATAAAAGTTTACTAACTTACTACATATTATACCAGTGAATACAATTAAGAACATTATCTGTACAAGATTTAAAATTTCTGGCAGTTGATTCTGCAGTTTATTATAAATATGCAAATGACACTCTAAGATCTTGTATTATAAAAAATGAGAATAAAACAATTTCCCAAGTATCAGGCTTCTGTGAAAGGACTCGGTTCACCTCGCGAAAACATGTTTAAAGATATGTTTAAAAATAAAAAATAAAATGAATTAAGAAAAAGAGAAATTTTGTATGATAGAGATATTATATATATTCCAAGAACACGCTTCAAATTTCAATAAATTTTGAGAGAGCAGATTTTATATTTAGCGATTAATCATTTCAGGCGACTAGTTATCAATTTTAAAAAGTTGTTTTAAATATCTCAAATATTCGAAGCATTGCAATTTGAATCAAACTTGATCTCTATTTTTATTCGCGCAAGTAAACATAAATTTTTTGGTATCTTTGTAACATAATTAATTAGAACCAAAAATATATTCAGCTTGTGTAAATTTACTCATTTCCTTTTATACAGCGGTGTAATGCTTTGATATGCCTGAGTCTCCAAACTATAATCCTTCCAAAAAGAAAGGTCTATTTGCGGGAGATCATCGCATCTCAGAAGTGGATTCCTGAAATTTATCTCTATTGAAGAAATTTATCTATATCGGGTAGCGAGATTGTTGCATAAAGTTAATTCAAATTAAACGGTAAAAATCAAATAAAATAATCAATTAAACTTACAACTCGGAGACTTTGGCGAATCCTAATCTTTGCATATTCTGGATGTTGTCTCCATTGTCGCAGAGCAGTCGCGATATACTTGACTTACGTAACTCGTTTAATTGTTCTATAATATAAAGACAATAATGTTTGTAATTTTTGTACGCGCACAAAATTATTAATTTATATTATTTAATTTAGTCTTTATGCAATAATTGATATCTTATTAGAGTATTTGTTATTGTAATTCATTTTGCTCTATTAACGTACCTAATGTAAATGCTAGTTTCGGATCGCCTGTCTCGAACCAGTAACGATCACCAATTCGCGTTTGTTGAAACTGTCTCAACATGATGCACAGGAACGTTGGACCCACCAACGTTCCGCTTACGTGCCTTTCCAAAGATCCGCCGACAGTCAACTCGATATCATCCGGACTAGCGTACAATAACGAAAGTTTTTGTATATCCTAAAAAATTAGAACGGAACATTTTATATTGATTATCAAAAGATGTATGTTTTACTTACCGAAAGAGGTATAAGATCGGCAAAATCGTCAAAAATTTTCGCTCGTGATAATCCGCAATATTCGCGATAATCGTTGTAAGAAGCGAGTCCGTGATCGCGATCCCTTTGTATATCTATCGCTCGCAAGTCAGATCCGAAAATTCTTCCCCTTCGGAAAAAGAATTGCGTGATCTGTAAACAAGATTATTATTATTAACAAAAGAATAGCATTTTATTAATCGGAATATTTCCTTCTCATATTTATCATCTTGTGAGTCGCATTTTTAATTATCGTTTTTTTTTTTTTATCACTGATTCTATCTCTGATTTTATGAGTACCTCTTTATCGAAAAATACATCGGTATTACTTTGTGGTTGATAGGCCAAACCTCTCGTCAAATCGTCCAGATTGTTGCCTTTTTCTATGATACCAGGTCTATTGAAGTGATCGCTCAATCTTAGACTAGCGAAGGGGGAATATTGTCGACCTTCCGTCACTAAGCTATCGAATAAAATTTGTTATTTCGATCCTTATGTTTACAATAAATTTATATCACGAATATTTTATCATTTTCATATTTGTTCAATTAATTTCAATTTCATGTTACTAACGTGCAACTGTCATTGGCAATGCTCGATCGCACAAAAGATAAGGATAAATAAAAAATGAAGTTTATCTTTAATTCAAAATTTGATTCATAAAATTAAATAAATTGTATTATACTATCATAATTTGCATATAATTAACGTAATTTAAATGTTTAATGACAAATTTTTATTAAATATAATTTTGAGATAACGCGCGTTAATAAAACTTATTAAATACCTACTTAAGATTGCCAGCAATATTCGTATGGAAATATCTATTAGCTGCATTTGCGTGCTCGTTCAGAACGTTAGCAATGACTGTTTCGTCGTAATCATTTACGTAATCCTTGGTATCGTACACGATTTTGTTCTCATAGACTTGTGCAGTACCTGCAATATTAATTATTACGATCTAAATGTATGATATCAATGAATAACAAATATATAATGAATAAATAATAAATTACAATAAATAATAAATTACAATAAATAATAAAATAGCGAATAGTATCGAAAAAGAAATAAAACATGTAATATTTTTCTAAGTCAGATTTTTGCATTACTTTTGAAATAAGCGAGATTTATTTTAATCTCTCAAAAAAATTTATTTAATTCAATAAATAGATTACAAAAAAAAGAATAGATTATACCTAAGAAAATCGGCAGCCACTCATAATATGCAATATTTTGATGTTCGGCGATCACGATTCGACGTGTTTCTTGAAATATCGTTTCATCGCTCCAGGAAGGATTCAATTGCGCCAGATAATCGGCAACGCGATTGTGCTCTCTGAGCAATATAATTTGTAGAATTGTCAGTTGCGGGTTTTGATTGGCACGCGAATCACCTAAAACAAAAAACCAGTTGCTACACTTTTATTTGATTTTTTCCCAAAGGTAATGCGAATTTCTCGGTACATTCGCTGGGTAAAAATCGAACGTGTCGCGAAGAAATAGGTCTTTCGTCAATCAAATTGCACGCGATTTGCGCACGCAAATGTTTCACAAATTATTCTCACCGGTAGCGTAGCATGGCTCGAAATCGTATATCGTGTCGCAGGTGGCCGATTTATTAGACGCCGGTGGTGGAAATTCCCTGTTATTTTTCAATTCGATATTTAATCGTCCGCCGAAACCGGCTCGCAAACTAGCCGCGACCACGTCGCTGGACCCGTAGACGATGGAAAGGTCCAAATAGTGAGTGACGGTATTCAACTGGAAAACATTGTATATATATGAGCAAATAAATTAAGCGAATAAATTAATTTTCCTGTATTAAAAAAATCTTTAAATATTCGCAAATGTTTGTAATTATATATTAAATCACTTATCATTTATCAAATATTTTAATCACTTCCCAGTGAGCAATATGTTATCAAAAGAAATTCATAAAGTACTCAAGTTTAAGAGTCGGACTTCCGAAAACACCATCAAAATGATAATATTATGATATCAATAAGTCCTCCAATGCGTCGATTTTAGAGGAAAGAAAGACATCATATAATTGACATCTAAAAGAATTCCACAATCTGACTTCTTTTAAATATCAAAAAAATGTCACCGTTAAGAACCGTTCTCTTTGTAGTATTATATTTTTGGGCGTTTTTTAATTCATCAATTGTGTGTGATCAATCGCATATGATGCGCAAGTACAGCAAAGTCCTGTATTTGCATTTTTTTATAAACGCTACGATAGAGATAGATATAAATAGAGATAGAATATATAGGATTTAGGAGAGAATAGTTTAGAAATATTCCGAACGCGGATAAAAATAGATAAATGCCTAAGAAAGAATGCCAAGTTCGTATCGCATAACACAAGGATATTTAATTAACGGTCGTATTCTAGTTTTCTTTAATTTCCTCGTCTACTGCATGCGAATGAGCATGATGTAACCGTAAATAAATGGACGAGATGCAAGTGTAGAACCTGTTCTGCCGGCTTGTACGAAGACGAACAGCCACGATCAAGGTCGGTCGTACTGCGGACGAAGTTCATGCATTGCATGGGGGTCTTGTCGTACACTGGGTCGTCGTCGGGTATAAGTATCGGGAAGCACTTGGGTAACGTCGTCCAGCCCGGTGCCAGCTGACCGTCGAACGTACAACATCGCGTACGGTGTGATTCTGCAGAAAGAAAGGAATAAATAAATTAACAAAGACTAATTATTCTCGATACTTTGCTGTTACAATGGCGTAACTTTTCCATATTCTTTGTATCCTAAAAAAAGAGCGCGATACGTACTTGATTGAGTGGTGCCGTCAATCAAGCCCATGTCGTGCGTCATAATCTGTCCGTATTGCATCGCTACCAAGGTCCATACCACGTCATCGATTTTGGCGTTAGGGAACATTGTAAAACTGACGGTTCGAGCGAATGGCAGATCTGCACCGGTGATCGAAGTCGTTGGTGCTCGAATTCCTGCGTTAAATAAATTTTGAGAAAACTTTCGATGAAAATATTGCGTCAATCTTGTCCATATGAAAGATATGGCGATCGTATTAATTGGCGCGATGACCAAACTTTAGAAAGTATTTGTATAATTTTCGCACGTTTTTACGGAGATCCTAGAAAGTTTACTCGTTCCGTATAAGTTTAAAAAGAAATTTAGTTCAAACCAGTTTTAGAGTTACGTCACGTTATAGTTCAATGCGCAAAATTTATTAAGTATTAACCAATAGATCTCGTCGAGATAAATTTTGACGTAAATACAAATATTACTTAATAAATTTTGCATGATATAAAAATGCGATTGCAATATAGTAATTTTTAATTCAGTCAGAAAAATCAAATCTTGTAGTAATTTTTTACATATATATTTAACAATAAGAAAATCTTTTAAAAAATTTTGGTCTTGTTGACGCACTGCGGTTTTCAAAATTATAATTTTGATACAAAGTAATAATTAAAATTTCTTGCTGCGTTGCAAAAAAAATTAGAAATAATTAAATATATGTTATAAAAGTAGGAATATAAATTGAGAATAAAAATAGAAAATTTTCTTTTAGGAACTCATTCTTTTCTGATATATATTTCAGCATTTTTAAAAGACTTTCTTAGATATATGTAAAACACTATTACAAGGTCCGCTTTTTCCGATTGAGTTAAACTGCCATACGCAATCGCATTTTTATATCATGTTCCGGTTACGGCACTTCGTCCAAATGTGAGAAAAGATCACGAATGAGTAAATGTCAATATTTTTTTGTTCACACTTAGAGTAATCATTTGTACCGTTTGCAAAACCAAATCAACCGTGATAAATTTAAAATTAGAGTATTGTGTAGCGAATGAGAATCGACGTTATTTGATGTCACAAGAGTCTAGTGCAAACCTTTCTTCTTACTATCGGTTAAAAGTTTTAAAAAATTACCAGCTATAATGTACTTTTTTTCATTATCACAATTATCATTCTTATTTCCGATAAGATTATAAAATGCAAAGCAGTAGTATATCCTTTCCTATCGACAATTACAATATCACTCTCGAAAAAGTAATCAACAAATCACAAATCTCTTCTTGTTGCAAACTTTCAGGCTCTTTCTATAAAACAATTTAATTTTTTATGTTATTAAATTTTTATATTTTTTTATATTATTTAGATTTATTGAATTTTTTTCATAGAACAAAGATGAGTTTGTGTGAGCGAAAAAAAATCACTTAAATATCTCTTTTGAATTTAGAGATACACAAATCATGTTATGTATTTTTGCAATCGATATTATCAATAATTAAAAAGAAGCATATTTGCACATCAGTCACCTTATACATATTAAAATAAAATACGATTATTCTCACCATCACCGTATCGTGAATGTACGAGTCTTCCATATCTTGTATTGGCCAGGCCCCACGTGGGATTTTGAAGATTATTGCAGGAACCGTCGTAGCTTCGATACCGCGAGTGTTGACAAGTTTGGGAAAAAGTATCGCCGCACTTAATTTGTTGATGAATATTATCGCTGTTTTGGATAAAAGGAAAGGTTGAACAAATATTAAAAGTAGACATTGCAATCGAATTGTTTTATTACTATTTGTAAGATCGCATTATTTTTTTTTTTTTTCGACTTACGTGGAAGTTGGGAAATTTGACGAAGGCGGAAAATACGACAACGGATTTGTCGAATAGTAAACGGTAGGATTATAAGTGCCGAAGGAATTTTTATGAGCCGCAAACGTCCCGAAATACGAAGTCTCTGAACCTTCTAAATCCGAGGACTTCTTTTTTTGTTCTTCTAAAAATTTTATAAATTGGTATAAATTATGAATTAATATAAATCATGCTTATAAATTGCAAGATATATTTTATAAAAATGTATATATTTATTATATTTATATTTATAACAATTGCTATAAAAATTGTGAAATAATCGATAATATTGTATTACTTTCAATAGCCTTATAAAACGTCCTTCATTTTTTACCATTAGCAATCGATTCGCTATAAAAGTAAGAGCCCGTTTATAACTTTCTCACGAAGGTCGATAGAATATATCTAATCTATTCGCAACAGAAAATATTTATTTTGTGCAGACTTTATATCGGTAGATCGCGCTGATTTCTCGGCGCAAAGCAAAATTTCCTTTAGTTATTTATCGTGTTTACCATCGATTTCAGCAGTGATCGTTGCCAAGACAATTAACGCGTAGATCTATCTAATACATAAATCCCATTAGACTCGCGATTTAAATAGATCCTCGAGCGAGGGAGATCCTTTCACCATCTGGCGTCTGAACGTTAAATGTTACACAGAAGACAAGATGTAATCGGTTTACCTATGTGCACCGTCATGCACAATGATCTCTCTTTGGTGTGAATACTTAACTTACATAAGAACGCTATTTTTTTTCTTCTCTTAAATTACTCAACCGGGGTTTTTTTTTCATGCTTCCTATCGAGAGAGTGTCTCCAGAGATCGCCTGACTAGATCGACGATATAATGAATCGCGTGAGTTATACACGATTGCGAGACAGTATGTAAAAAGAAGAAATTTCACAGCATTTCGTTAGTTCAATGCTTTAATTTTATACCGGCAACAAATTGTATTCGTCATGATTCGATAATTTTCTAATATAAAATGTGCTCACACAGTGATTTGCAAATAGATCCGCAATGAGAGATCGAGGTACGATATTTTTCTCAAATAAAAACTATCTCCTATAATAAGAAATATAGAGCAATTTTAATAAGAATTTAATATTTAATATTAT
>NW_021853421.1:8621-17165 GCF_003651465.1 Formica exsecta
TTAATATTAATTATATTTAGTAAAAATTTAATATTATTTTAATCGAATTATTTACTAATTCATATAACTAATATTTAATATAAATAACTAATATTTAATATAATCAAATATTATTTAATTTTAAAAATGCGAATTGATTTTTCACAGATGTATTTATCTGTACAGTTGTTATTGTAAAACGACAAACGTTGTAAGAGCGGTCGAGGCGTGCCCATGCCCATATCATTTTGCACTCGCAATTCCATATGCATACATTTCACGGTTAAATAGCTTGGCAGAAATGGAGAACCCTTGATTACTGCCGAGCATTCTCCCGTTCATACGCGATTTCTGCGATCGCTGCGCGGACACCTTCTCTCGAAAATGTAACATGCATTCCGGCGGTGCACACGCGCGCCTTTTTTTCTATCTCACGAATCATTTCTTGCCATTAAAACTCCCACCCGTTGCACAAGGAACGTGCCGCGATACACGGTCACACAGTTTCTCCTCTACGCCCTGTCTCGATTATTATTCCTGTTATTGCTATTAGAGAAAGTAGAGATATTCGAACCAGATTGCTATAATATTTCCTGTGTACTTATATAAAGAATAATAAATGCGGAGATAAAATGTGTGTATGAGATAAAATTAAGTATCGAATCGGGTCAAACGCGCGAGAAATGTTTGTCAAGAATCGCTGCACTGTTAACAGAGAAAATATCATATTTGTCAAGTCTATTTAAAATTTCATTTTAAATTGTACAAATGATCTTAAATAATATTTTTAATTTATATAAGAAGATGCTGCCATTAAAGTACATAATAAACACGGATATATTCTGTATGTTTATTTTTTTTTTCTTTTGAACTAGAAATCACAATTTTTTAATAAAATATCCATGCATTCTGTATATAAATATTTTGCAATAATATAAAAAATTACAAAAATATACCTCGATAAAATTAAAACTTAAAATTATTAAAACGTCATTAAAATAATATACTAATATATTTGATTTACGTCATTAAATTAGCATATATTCGATTAGTATACATTTGTATAAATTTGACTTAAGAGAAAGAAGGGATGAAGTTACCTGCATGCGATGGAGTAATCTTTTCCTTCGTTGTAACATCCTTGGTGTTTACGACTGCCAGCAAGCAAACTTGCATGAGCACTGCGATAAGAAAGCCCGCAATCCAGCGATCATTTTGACGCTGCATATCTCTAAAACCAAAATGTTAAGGCTATATTTAGCTCAGACTTTTTTTTAATATAATATTATTCGGAAATCATTCGTCATTTATTTTGTAATGCGATCGTTTTGCTAGCATTAATATATGTATGTATAATTCTTATTCTGAAAATATGTCAGTGCCGGTAATAAAATTTCAAGATAATCCATTTTGAATATAAATTAATAATATGCCATTATAATAATATGTGTGGATATTTTAAATTCTGTATTAAAATCACGGAAATGTCACAAAATTATCGAATTTCGTCAGTTCGCACAGATATTACAGGAGAACTAATATACTACATCAGTTTCGCACGATCTCAAATAAAAACTGTTTTACAAGCCTTTCTAAGCAGCTGTTTTTATAGAACGTCGATTGAATAGGCTTGCTAAATAGACCCTAATGCATAATGCATAATTTATTAATTTCCGTATACATCAAAAAGGAAAATTGAATTTACGATACAATGAAGCAGATGGCATAAGCACTTTATTGCGTTACCTTGATACTATTTTCATCTTCGGTAATAGTCTCTGAGGCTAAACGGAAATTATTCTTTTGAATAAAATTAGATATTCCTATATCAAACAGGGAAAGAATATCGCCATACAAATTATTTTTATCTTTCCTTTTGCATTATTACTAGAAATTTTAATGTCTGCAATAAATTTGACAAATAAGATCGCAATGTGTTTCGCGAAGAAATTTTCTGGCTTGTGATATTTACTTTTTCCCCGCGATTGATATTCATCTTGCTGACATTGCAATGCCAAGAACTCAATTTCCCGCTAATGCGTGGAAATCCAACCGCAATATTACATTCGCTCTCTGGACGCAATTTGCGGTATTTTTTCATCTGATTACTGAGACGGGCGTGAGATGTTAATAGACATTCATAAATTGAAGTGTCCGATGCACGCGAGCGGAAAAATAGCGCACGTGGAATGATGGTGCGTCAAATCATAGCACGTACATTATTTTGTTATTGTTTAATGTTAACAAAATTGATGAAATTAATTCCGAGCATGTCTCTTGGTTGAATTTATCCGAAGAATTTCATATTAATTCTAAATCAACTATAGATAACGAGATAATTTATTTTTAAAAAGTGCGATCAAATTACTTTATATTACAATGAATTACATTTATTGAATGATATATATTATTTATTAACAGCCATTGATTTTTTTGCTTGCTAAATTGATTGCTAAGACTCCAAGCGCAATAAGGAAAATGGCTCATTATTTGATTTATATCGCGAAGGTAGAAATTCTCGATTGCCCCCGTTTTACGTTTCCACAGCGATTACATCGCGGTGAATTTTTATCGCGCTATACACTACAATGTGTATGTTTAATAGCATGTTCTTATGCGCATGGAAGTGTACGTTTCGACATATAATTAAAATGCGGTTCCGCAAGAATAAAAAGAGAGAAAACCCTAGTTCGATATCGGAAAATTATATCAAGCGTCGAAAAGTAGAATTAATTGAATGCATCGACACTTCAATGTGTAATTTGTGTGCAATAATTTGTATCATTCTTGTTTAAAGGCGAGAAGAGATTTTACGCTACGTTAAAAATTGCAATAGCGCTGCCTGCGTAAAAGAAATCGATCCAATTTTTCTTAATGTTTTCGAAATAAAAAACATTGTCGTTATCTATGATACATAAAATTCAATCAGAATTAATAATATTAAGATTACAACAATAAGTTTTCAATAAATTATTTAATGATACGCTTTTTAATTCTTTAACAGAGAAAATTTTTTGAAATTAATTGGAGTGAAAATTTAAAACTATCCTTTATCTTGTATATCAGAGAAAGAAAGAGAGAGAAATTTGAATTGTAAAGTGTTTACAATTTAAAGTAAATCATTTACATAATTTATTGTACAATGCAAAATGCTAAAAATAGATGCTTCGAACTTTTCAACTTATTTGTTTAGGGTGACGTAAGAGATACCATTTTTATTTTGCGACGTTTTGGAGATGCTATAGAAATGTCAGAACCTAATTTATTGGTTTCCTATAAATCTGATTTATATTTAATACTGCGACTGACTTTTTGATCCATTTCAATTTTATTAATTTTATTTTAATTTATTATTAATTATTAATTTTATTTTAATTTAATTTTCCAAGTAGCAAAGTAACAATATCAAATGACATCTTATTGGCGTTAGAAATGTTATTAACATATTATTAACGTTATTAAGACATCATTTGTTGCTATTTGGGTTTGTTATATGTTGAGGATAGTCCAAAGAAAGAATTGAAATATTCGCCGATATATATAATTCTTTAAATTAAAGTTAGTGCGCTTCACCGCGCTGGCTCTGATTATCTTTTCTCTATCTTATTTATGATTTAATTCTCCAGAGCCTTATTTGTAATACTTATCTCTTATCGAATATTATTTGTGAGATAACACATCTCATAAATGAATTCAGATATTCAATATCGGTTTCACACACAGAAAAATACATACTATATACAAGTAAATATTACTTGTTTCAAGTATTTCATAAGTTTACATTAAAACAACCACCCCGGAGGAGGGGGACATACATGCCAGCCTTGTCATTCTCACGTTTATTTTGTATACATCGCAAAAATCCATTTAAATTACAACAATGGTTGCAATTGCCTTCCGGTTGTGCGACGATAACCTTCGCGTGAAAAACGGCGCAAAAAGATTTGCCGCCCGTTTGCTTTCCCCTTTATTGGAAACGGCCTTGCACAATCCGCGGCAGTCCGTACCCCATCGTTGAAGGTCGTCCGATTTTACTCGCGTCGGTTGCCGAATAGCAATGATGCCTATTCCAACCGGATTTTCCTCGTGGCGCAACAACTACGAAAGGCGAGATATATTTTCTTGGCGAATCTATCGCGAACTTGAAAGGGAAACACCCATATCCCTTTATTTCACGCGAATGATCAACACGTCGAAACTTCTGCGCCGAACTATGGAATAGTACAAAAAGAGATTCGAACTTTTATATATTTCTTTTTATTTATTTACACGCAAAATGAGACGATTACCTTTAATAGTTTTAAAAAGTTTTTTTGAAATAAAATTAGATAATGTCGATGGTATGCATACATTTCTGATTGAGAATTATTTTAAAATTTGTAAGTTTATATTATACTTATCCATAAAATTTATTTTGTCTAAATTTAAATAAGTTGTATAGATGTAGATTATGTCACTCGGGCAAACTTGCAGTAATCATCTGACTAATAGCATGAACTTCGAGTAAGTGATTCGGTCATGCTCGCACGCATGAGGGAACTTGCGTATTTACACGTAACGAGCGAAAAAATTATGAGAAAACTTAGAAGCGGCTAGTAATTGAAGTTAATGTTAACGAAGCGCTTGTGCTACTGTTAATCAAGATTTACTGCTGAAAGTTTATTGTATAAAAAATCGCATAATAGGAAGTCTTATAAAATCGTAATTGAAAAATAAGTATATATTTAGTATAAAAACGTGATATTATTAATTTAATGTTAATTAATTTTTTCATATATTTCAAACTGATTACGTGATTATATATTTTTTATAAATTCATTAATTAAGAGAAATGAATTATTTATATATTAGATATTTTCATTATATAACACATGATCATAACACAATATAACTTCAATTTTATATTAAAACATACAAGATTTATAAAATTATTATTAATGTTAATATGTTTTCAGATGCAAAGTCTTATTTTAGTATTTTGCATTTTATAAATAATTTTTATATTTTATATTTTTATACTTTGAGTATTTGAAATTCTTTATCTACATAAATTGAAGGGCACTTTTAGATATCCGCAAAAACTCTCGGAAAGTTTTGCTCTATGCATCACGGCACTGTAATGCGGAATTAAAACGCACTGAATATACAATTAAAATTAACATTTTAGGTGACAATACTTCCGTAATTATCAACCAGAAGTTGACAATTAAATTGACACGTAACCATATTGCGTGAGTATCATATATGGATAATTATAGGATGCAGCTGACAATTAATTAAGTATTTCTTGACAGTAGACAATGTTTATAGAAGGTAATGGCAATTACACATTATACTTTTAATTAACAAAGAACCATACGAGATATCCCTCTCTGATCTTGATCATTTTTGAATACAGCTTTGTAAAACAGCTCAAAGAGAAACGTACCTTTTTATAAGTGCTTAAAATATATAACATTTTGGAAAAAATTTAAATCTAATCTAGCATTAAGAGTCATGAAATAATTGTACGATACATTTTTTTATATATTTCGCAACAATATTCTATAAATTAAATAACAATCAAATTATCTTCAAGGAATGATTTTAAAATCTTAAATGTAAAAAGGCATTGATTAAAACACTCGTCTCTTATTTTAGGCTATTGTGTGTAACATATTCGAAGTTTATTAAGATCAGAAAGCTCCACTTTTATACGTTTTACTGTAAGATATGACTTCAGATAATATATATTTTTTGAACACGGTTTTATAAAAAGTTAGGCAATTCTTATTGAATTCTGGCAATTTGGCGCTAAAAGTTTTCTCAACAATTTTCTCTATTAATTAAAGAGAGCAATAGCTTTTCAAGAATTTTGTAAAAAGAATTTACATAAACAATAAATTTTTTTTAAATATTGTAATTATATGCAACAAAAACCGGAAGCTCATCTAAAATTCCGACAAAATGGCGATCAAGTTAAAAATGGTTTGAAATTAATATAATTTCTATTAAATTCAGATTTCAGATGTTAAAAAGAGTGAGTTTTATGTTTATTCGTGACAATATGAACACCAATTTATTAAAAATGTAACTCATCAAAGTTACACTGGTTCCAACCCCTGATTAATGCAAAGGATATTGATTCGGTGTCAGCAGATAACAAGTAGGCCGATTCTTTAGGAACTAATTCAAAGAAACGAATAAATTCTGACTACTTATAATACTTGCTGGATAATGTTTCGGCACGTGTTGAAGGGAACAACTGAACAAGCAAAATACGAGCCAAACTTTATAAATGACGGGAGAAAGTACAGAGACACTAACTCGTCGACAACCCCACGCTACCAAAGGCTCGATTTGACATGCACCAATCACAAATATAAACGCGTGCCTGTGATTCATAATGAGACATTTTCCTATATATGCGATTATGTCTCACAAATCACTTTTTGTCTCGACAGAATTTTAGTAAATTGAGATTTTTTTCTAAGAGCCATTAGAAATACTTCTATAATCTTGGGATTCACAATTTTTTAAAATTCCTTAATATTCCGCAATATCTTATACTGTACCTTAAATAAAGAACATATATAAATATAATTTAATCACCTATTCTTTGTTGACACTCTGTCTCTCCATCAGGTTCTAATAAAATCGGAAAGATTCATATCTGTACTTTAATATCTCTTGTATGATAATAATTTGGATAGAAGACAGATTTATATAATAAAATTTGGCTAATTGTTTAATCATTTTCTTACCTTGTATAATAAATAAAAGAACAAATCGTTAACAATTTCTGTTACAAAAAAAAATAATAAAAATATATCTAAAAATATAAAAGCAATATAGCAATATATATAATAAAATTATAAGTTTGATAATAATTATTTATAAAAATAAGTCATTTAAAATAGAAACTGAAAATGTAGTTAAAATAATAGATCATGAGCAATCTATTATTTTAATATAATACGATAAAATACTAAAGGCTCCGAAAAATTAAAACTTGATAATTAACGGAAATAGAAATAGCAAGTAAGAGCCAGCCCAAACATGGGGCGTAAAAAAATTTATTAAGACATCAATGGCACAAAACAAAACGCGAATGTTTCGATCCTTTTCTTGAACCAGAAAACCTTCGTGTCGATGCCCGTAATCTACTGGACGTGTCCCTTCCATGGTTGGATGAGCGTGGAGTAGGACATAGGGTAGGATGAGATCATCCAAGTCCACTAATGTAGCATTAAAACGCATGTCGATACATATATGTGGGGCACTATCAACGCAGTAGATTACGAACATCGACACGAAGGTTTTCTGTTGATGTTTTTCGACGTTTTGTCTTTGACTGCAATGATAGTTTGATTTTTTATTACTATCTCACATGTTCCGGTATATGTCTGCTAGTTTATTGTCGATTCTTGTTTTTTAATACTGATTTCCGTCGCCTCTTTACTTATATATTTTACCTTTTTACGAAGATGGTCCAAGGAAAGGACCGAAACGTTCGCGTTTTTTTTTTTTTGTACCATTGATATTTTAATAAATTTATTTGCGCTGGCTCCTAATTGCCATTTCTATTTCCACTAATAATTAAATTTCTATTATTTTAACATCTTTTGTCACGATCTCGTTAAATTAACATTAAAAATTGAAGTAGGAGACTCTGATATAAAATATTTACAAACAAAATGGGAGCGGACTAATTAAGAGCTGAGCGCTGTAAGCGATGTGCTTTTTCTTTTCTCTTGTTAAAATTTATCTTGTACGTTTCGGTCTTGATTTCGAATCATTAAGAGATTATCATTGCGTTTCGTTTTTTGTGACTCGTAGTGCCTTGTCCGGTGAACAAAATTCGGATATTTATAATGCTTTCAATTAATCAGATCAAAGTAAATTCTTTCTTTACGACTGGAACCGGAGGAAGGCTTACTGAGCTTGTCCGGTGTGAAGATCACTGGGGTCACAGATACACGCATGCACGACAAAATCAAACTTTCTTTGCTGATGATGGTCCGAAATCAGGACTAAAACGTACAAAATAAATGTTAACAAAAAAGAAGAAATTGCGCACCGCTTACAGCGCTCGGCTTTAATTAACCCGCTCCCATTTTGTTTGTGAATAATTAACATTGATATTAAGCTAATATTTCGATGTATTCTCATATACTAGCGCGTTAATTCTCTAATTATCCTTGAACGGAAAGAAGAATTGCATTACATATAATTGCATATACATAAGCAACTGTGGAAATATCTCGATATGCAATCTGAAAATGTATCTTACAAAAACATGCAGGCACGTTTCTTTGTGACAAAGGCGCCTCGCTCCAGTTGTTCTTACAAAAGCATTACATTCTGGAAAGAGAGAGGCAAAAGAATTTACAATGCAGCAGACTTATATAGCGCTGTAGTAAAGCAATATGAATGAAATTTAATGATATAAATATGACGGAAAGATTTTAAATAAGTATTTCTGTATTATATACAAATGTGCTTTGAATGTATACGTATACATATTTTGTCTCTATGTATCTAGATACATGATTATAATGATACAGACATGTTATATATATATAT
>NW_021853421.1:17170-42923 GCF_003651465.1 Formica exsecta
GGAAGAGCTTTCATAAAACGAACAGAGTAACAATGTCCACAAATTTACTCCATTTTCAATCTAGAATTCGTTCTTCCAAGATTTATTCTAAAAATTGTCAAAGAATTCTCTATGTCTGTCATAATTGCACTGCTCCGAATTCAAGAATCATTTAATATCTTTAATGTCTTTTAGTCTTTTGGCACAACACATACTCGATTATGTCCCTGACTTCGTGCAAGAATTCGTCGAAAATATCGATAGTATAAAAATTGCGAAACGCCTGCACTGTTTCACTCCACGACATCTTTGTCAAGAAACTCTTGATGCAGTAGGACCTCCATTCATGGCAGGAGTAGCTTTTGGCCCAACGCCACGCTCGGCAGAAGTTCTCGTGATTCAGCTTGGCTAGGGAGGTCTCGGTCAACGGGTCCAACAGGTCCGACATGAGAAATTTATCGGCTAACACTGTCGCGTCCAACAATGACTCGATGTTTTCGCGCTCCAATGCGGCACCATTCGCCGCTAGTATCAATGTGTTTAGGCCGTCGCGCGATGTGTTCTTCAATCGCACTCGTCTCTTACCCGACTCACTAAAACTGCCTTCCAACAGGGCGGAAAAAAAGTCCGAGCGCCGGCACAGCATTCGCCTGCATGCCTCTACTGTCGTGCCGTCATCTAGCTCAAATGTAACCATCGACGACACCGTCGGCTTCGTATGATCCGTCGTCTCGTCACGAGGTAATCTCGAATAATCGCTGGTCTTCAGTGATTTCGTGACTGTAATCGATGGATCGGCCGGATAAAGCTGCAATGTCCTCGCCAACTGGCAGATCGACCAGATCGCCGACTCGTGCAGTTTGTGTGATGATTCCGCGAGCAAGCGAAATATTAACTGTAGTCCGCCATACTTGTCCAGTAAGCATTTAAGATTGTGGTGTGTCTTGATGAGAAGCGGTATCGACACCGCGGTCAGCAGCTTTTGTTCGTCTTCTCCGCGCAGCAATATAAACGACAGTTGACCGATGGCGCCGCCGGTCTCCGCCACCATGCGTAAACGCCGCGTGCAATCCTCCGCTTCCGGCAGAGTCTGCAGGTCAAATACCAGGCCCTGCTTCAGCAGCGGTAGAAAATAAGCCGTATTACTGGAAAGAAAATTGAAAGATGTTAGAAATATAAACGCGATAAATAAAACCTTTCTAAAATAGCCAATTAAATAAATAATTAAAAAATGATTAAAAAATGATGGACTTTCTTTTTTGATAGACCTCTTACTTCATTATCCTCATTAATATCTTGATTGCGGTGATTCGGTATTTTTGGAGATTTTGTTTCTTCGTATATTTTATGTAATTCGTCAATGGTTTGATAATCTTAGGATCGGCTAACTCGTCGATTGGGTAAAAACTCAAACTGTTGAACAACACTAACGTATAGAATTCACAAGCATTCATCTTGCTGGGGGTTTCGGAACTAGTTGAGAGCGAATCAAAATCGGCTTCGGCGGTCGTCAGCGATTTGTAGCTCTTCAAGGAAGTTGTTTCCTCTGTAACAATGAAATATTAATTTAGATGAATAAATTGTAGTCGAGTCCAGACAAATTTTATGCAAAATTTAAATCATCACACATGTAATTAAATGAAAAATTATGTCAATAGAATACTAATAAAGATAACATGTACCGTCTTCATCGTTGTCGCCGCATTCGGTGTCACTGCAGATCGGACTGTAAATGTCGTTATCCTCGGTGTCGTCAGTTTCCGGATTGGAATCGGAACAAAGTAGCAAGGGCGGTGTGCTGGATGGCGACGAGGAGGAGGCGCTCGTGAAACTTCTCGGGCTCCAGTCGTCGCGATAAAAGTCCATACTAAACCTGGATGTTCTAAAATAACAAATTAATTGAATTAATTTCGATTAGAAAAATAACAAACAAAAGTCAATTGCCTGGTATATATCTTATCAGAATCATCGTCTGTAGATTCTGATATTTCATCTTAATGAATATTCAACAAATATTCTGCAATTTTTTTCACCTTTCCGCGTAAGTCCGAGTATATTTCAAAGGCGTTTTCTGATATTCGGGCGGATAATCGCTGAAACGTTTCCTAGACGTGTTATTCTTGTCATCGTCCACCGCTATAGCAATCACATCCTTCAATTTTGCTATCAAGATATCCAATATACCATGTTTGGCCAAAATGTCGAGAGCATTATCGTCGTAGATAAACTGTGCAAGAGCTTGTAACAATACAGAATGATAATGTTTGTGCTTGGAATTGTTCAGCAGCGCTATGATCAGCTGTAATCCATCACTGTTCTTGATCTTGTTCCGATTCACCGATTCTCGACAGAACAGGCATAGACTAATCAGTATCTCTTTGTACAGTTGTTCCTTAGAACTGCTCTCCACTGAGTTGATCAAAGTTATGATCTCCTCAATTGTGCCGGAAATGCCCAAGTCCAATCGACACTCGGCTATTTGGCAGAGAAGATAGAGGCATTTGATGGCCATTTTATTGTTTCCCTTGTTGCAGCACCGCATGAGACACTTGTAACCTTGCTTGTCCTTATCTATCTGCATCTGCTCGCCGCAGCGCGGATCTAGAGTGACAAGAAACGCATACATAGCTTTCAAACACGCATCCACCAATTCGGCGTGCTTAGTGTTTTCATAAGATTTTTCTTCGGCCTTAACGAATAATTGAGTAACCAGTTTGATAATCTGCAATTCTATCATTGTTTCCCTGATATACATATAAAAACTCCAGATATTCCTGCAAATATAATTAAAATAAATAAATTAATAATTGTAATATTAGACACATGCACATAAGTGCACAAAGTATTAACAAATTAATTATTTTTCTATATAAAGTAATTAAAAACAAATAATATCTCATAATAATTAGAATCACGAAATATTAATGGTATATAATTATAAAAATTTGTAAGACGTATTTAGCATTTAATCTTGGAATTTTTTTCTTCTATATAAGTGTTTATATATGGAATTTACATAAATACAATTGAAAAAATAATATAGATGAAAAATATTATATAGAATAAATATATTATAATTATACTAGAAGAAATTATACTAGAATAATTTTATACCTCACAGCTCTGATGGCCATACAATAAGTTTGCGTATTGGTTTTTAATATTAGGTGTGGAACAAGTGCTTTCACTACTCCAGCATCGCACAATTCTTTAACATGCCACCTACATTCGGACAAGTTACTGACAAGTCTGCAAGCGCGGCAGTGCAGCTTAGTGTCCAGTTTGAGATTTTTTATTATGGGTACTACATTAATTCCAATCTTGCTGTATTTTATCTGAAATTTTAGATCTGTCAGACAATGAACAGATATTTTATTAGTATATAACATAAATTATGCAAATGTAAAAATACTGCGTGTATAAACATGGATATTATTCAATTTTGTTTAAAGTCAAGTTATACTAATACACTCATGTGTGTCGTAACCAATTTTTTATATATCATGGCTTTAAAATAGCACAATTTATCACTCCATTTTCTCCTCTCTATCTCAATTTGAAATTTCTTTATCTATCTAGTAGATATATTTTCATCAATATTATCATCATCATTAAATATACACTATTCAAAAAAGAAATAGAGAACACTTTTCATATCCTAAGAATTGGGCTGTTTTCAAACCACTGAAACTCGACGAAAAATCATTGTAGACAAAAAATTAGAAAAGCATTTTGAAGCTTGAAGTTTCAACTTTAACGCTCTATCGGTGGTTTAAAAAATTTTTTTATCTTCCTTGTTCTATGCTTTAAAAAAAAATCCATTGTTTTGTTCCTTAAAATTATGTATTTTTGACACTCTGCAGCCCGATAAAAAAATTTTTTTCGGAAAATTCAACTCAAGTTCCATAAATTACAACAGTTTGCCTACAAAATACTTTTTTTAAAATTTTCCTACGATTTTTTTTGACTGAGTTACACGATTTTTAAACTAAACCTGTATTTTCTAGAAATGAGAAAATAAAAAAATTTTTTTGAACTATCGATATCATATTACAGATGAAACTCCAAGTTTCAAAATGCTTTTTCAATTTTTTGTCTGCGATGATTCTTCCCCGAGTATCGACATTATGTCTAAAAATACAGATTTAGTTTCAAAATCGTGTAATTCGATCAAAAAAAATCATAGGAAAATTTTTTAAAAAGCATTTTGTAAGCAAAATGTTGTAGTTTATGGAACTTGTGTTGAATTTTCCGAGAGAAATTTTTTTATCGAGCTGCAGAGTGTCAAAAATTCATAATTTTAAGGAACAAAACAATGGATTCTTTTTTAAAGCACAGAACAAAGAAGATAAAAAAAAATTTTTTAAACCACCAGTAGCGCATTAAAATTGAAACTTCAAGTTACAAAATGCTTTTTTAATTTTTTGTCTATCATGATTTTTCGTCGAGTTTCAACGGTTTGAAAATAGCCCAATTTCTAGGATTTAAAGTGTTCCCTATTTTTTATTTTTATTTTTATTTTTTTTTTTGTTGAGTAGTGTATCTTTATCGAAAATCATAAAATCATAATATCAAAAAAATAAAAAAAAAATCATTCGCTCTTTCTCTCTCTCTAAATGCTTTTAAATAAATTTTTTTTTTTACACCTCTTAAATACAAGACTTACTTACGCCCCTGATCTACGCAGCGTACTTTACAAGAATGATCAATCAAGTACATTACAAGACAGGAGCAAAGGACATACCTTTTCCCTGACATCGAAGGACATGCAAGCGTCCGCGAGTATGCTCAGGCTCATGTTTACTATTGCATCGTTCTTGCAGCGCAGGAGCTGGACGAGAATTTCGAGGCTGCTGCTCCGCGTTGCGAACTCCTTACATCGTTTAGGGTCGCTCTTGAGCTGGGCGAGGCAGCTGACGATACCGCTCTTGTTGTTCGCCCGGAAATGCCTTGCCAGGTCCGGTACGATCGGGCACTCGTCCATCGTGTCCTTCCGCGACACTTTTGGCAGCGACATCGCGATATCCCGACACGATCACGACGAAAATCGAGAATATCTGTCGGCCGACATAACCTCAAAATCGCCCGAGCAAGCCAAGTCCACGCTCTTGTTCGTCGCGCCGCGTGGCACCGAGCGCGCTACGCTCGACATTGACAGTTGGATTACGTCAATTATCGCGGTCGATAATACGCGCGGTTTCCCGAAGCCCTGATAATCTCGATCTCGGTCTCGACGCCGGACAGGAAGATGTATATGCACGTAGGACATAAGACATGCGAATAAAGGAGATCTCGGGATCTCGGGGAGCTTGATATAATTATTCAAAATCTCGCTCTCGTAAACTTTGAATGACCCGCCATTTTGAGTAGCGAGCTGAAGTTGTATTCGCCATTGATTATGTAACACGATGATGCGAAAACTAGGCGTGAAAGTTGTTGGAGGGAGTGCAATGAATTGTAGAGGGAAGGAAAGAGAGAAAAAGATTTACATTCGCATGCGCACATGGTTTCCAATATCTATTCCCCACTTCTTCTCACACGTGACCGATTTTAATTCATTCATATCCGAATTCCGAATCTGAGAGCAAGTGTGCTGGTAGCTGGTATCAGCTGGTATTAGCACGCTTTTCCACGATTGTCCACGATGGAGCATGTGCATTCTGATAAAAATGAGAGCCAAGTACAAATTCGTTTTGTAACCAAGCAGCAGCGGTAAGAAATGATTTTTCCACGTGTATTTGTCAAATTTATAAGAACATGGTAACATACCTTGGTTTGTGAATGTCTTTTCAGATATGCAGTGCCGGATTATCCCCTATCAGTACACAGTTCCATAATCAGCAACGAACTAAATACTATAATAAATGAACTTTTGAGAGGTGAGGAGGAGAGTTTTCGTGTGAAACCTACTTGCTTTAATGTATTTCAAACTGTTCTCATTTCTCTTCAAATGATTCTCGATTATTAATTATTTAATACGTTACTATTTAATATTAAAGTATATATATATCACATGCTTTTCCTGACGCATGTGTATAACTTTAAAAGTAATTTCATGTAAAGTTAATTTTTATATGTCATTTAAGTATTTGAGTTACTTGTAAGACAGTGTCGATATTTTTTATCACAAAACTAAATATTTGATTGTTTGCAGAATCAAATGATATCCAAGATGAAGTGGAATTTGATTTCTTGGTTTGTTCACAATTCTTGCGTACCCCCTTAGCAGAACATATCGCAGATAGGGGAGTTTTTACGGAAGAGGTAATAGATGTGGAATACATAGAGAAGCATCCCTTGCCAGAACCAAAAGATTGTTTAATACATGACGACTGGGTATCGGCTGTTGCTGTTTGCGGAAAATGGTTGGGGTTCTTACGATTATAAAATTTTAAAAACAGAAGACAAAAAGTGTACTCTCTATATCTTTATATATTTATAATTAAGGTATTAACATTATCAATTATTCTATTTAGGATCCTAACTGGTACTTACGATAATAAACTGCATATTTGGACATTGAAAGGTAAACATCGTTTTGTAATTCCTGGACATATGTCTCCTGTCAAAGCGGTGGCCTGGATATCTCTCGATGATGATAAAGCTTCCTTTGTCAGGTAATTCTTCGAAAAATAGTAGTGCAGTTGTGTATCGTTTCTATGAATTTCATATTTATATTTTTTTATATACATACAAGTTATTAATTATGACACAAATGTTCAAACAATTTTTTGCCCAAATGTATTTGAAACATGTAAAAAAACATTTAAATATATCTCAGAAGATAAAGGACAGTTAATAATGACAAATATATACACACACAGTGCATCGATGGACCAGACATGCATGATTTGGAATTGGGATATAATAAAAAATTCTGTGGAATGTGTACATGTTTGCAAAGGACATAAAAGAAGTGTTGAAGCAGTCAATGTAAACTACAACAAAACATTAATGGCAACTGGCGCTTGGGACAATATGCTCCTTATATGGTCAACATGTAAGTACATTAATATAAAAAATCGAATTACTTAGTTTTTTAAATAAAAGTCTTAATCTTTATTTTTTTTTTTGTAAATGTAAATGTGATATATGGCTTGCGATACAAAAAATTTTCTTATTTTAAAAAATATTAATTTTAAAGAGATTTGAGGAAATATTTACTGCAAAACAGTAAATAGAGATGTAAGTCGGCAATAAACGATTAGGCACATGAAATAATAATGAATAAGATCTCTCTTTTGATAATTAAGCTACACAAGAGGAAGATGATAACGGGGAACCGGCTTCGAAAAAGGCAAGATCAGAATACGCTAGTAAAACGAAGGTACGTAAATTAAGAAATTTAAAAAAAAAATGTTGTGTTATAACATTATCATGATCCCACATGGTTATCATGCGTCGTTTTATACTCCAGGCTCCAAAGCGCTCGATGAAGGGACACAAACAGGCAATCAGCGGGATTGTGTGGTCCGACAAAACAGAAATCATCACGAGTTCGTGGGATCACACCATAAAGATCTGGGATTCGGAATTGGGCGGTATCAAGCACGAGATCCATGGCGATAAGTGTTTCTTCGACATTGATTACTCGCCATTATCACGCGCTGTGATAACGGGATCGGCCGATCAACACGTGAGACTGTACGACCCGAGATCTACAGGTGTTTAAAGCTTCGACATAATTCATATTATCGATGTGTTTATAAACACTGAGTAATATAGTAATAAACACTCTTAAATACTGAGGGAAATATTGACAAAAATTAAAATATTTTCAGTATAAAATCAACTTACATATGTTTACAAACACTGAGGAAAATATTGAAAAACATTAAAATACTTTCAATATAAAATCAACTTACATATTTTATCTATAAAATTAAATCGATATTGAATTTTCCTGATTTCAGATTAACGTAGAAAATTTTATTAAAATCTTTTTACCGAATTTTAAAATTTTTCATTTTCAAAACTTTTCATTAATTTAACATCGGGTGAATAAATATTTCAGACTATATATTTATGTTATTGTGTTACGATTTTAGAGGGTACGATTTTGAAAGCCAAGTTCACCTCTCACACACAGTGGGTGGCATCGGTGCGCTGGTCGACCGTAGACGAACATCTTTTCATCTCGGGAGGGTATGATAACGTCGTCAAATTCTGGGACACTAGAAGGTTAGTTACAAACAATAGCATAAAATGTGCAATTCTTAAAAAAAAAAAAAATACGGAGATCTCCGCGAAATTTCGTTTGTTTGCGTGATCGAATTTTAAGAACCGTTTTTGCAGAGAATTAGTGTTTGCCGTCTTAATATAAATTAATAATAATTATATAATATATAATTAAATATTGAAAATTATAAAATTGTTGCTTAAAGAAGAGTTAAAATTACGTGTTAAGATTCAGATATTTAAAACAAGAAACATATATATGAGAGAATATAGAAATACGAAGTCTCCGAACGTAAAAGTGGCAGTTTTGTCTATATCTAGTACTATATTTATGCATTAACGTTTGCGATCGTATTCCAGCCCCAGGACACCGCTGTTTGATCTCATGGGACACGAAGACAAGGTCCTCAGCTGCGACTGGTCGAATCCCGAATTGATAACCTCCGGTGGTGCAGATAACACTCTAAGGATATTCAAGTCCAAGCATGTGGCGCGCTAATTATAAATACAATATAACACAAGTATTATAAAGCAAAGGCATCGTGTACAATCGACGCAGAAATAATCGAGAAATTCCTCGTAAATAATTTAGGTATGAATTCGTAATATTAATAGTAAAAAATTTTGAAATCTGAAAATATTTAATATGACTAATAAATTTAGATGCAAAAAGCGATCTCTATCATTTTAATACCGTATATAATTTGTGCGTTTAGTTTAAGAATCTTTGTAATTGTTATGGATATGTATTTATCGATCTTCTCGTTTCCAACGAGAGTGTTATCCCGAGTCAAAATCAAGAAACTGATTATATTTAAACACATCGTCATATCGTATGTGAAAACCGGATCGATACACGAATGCAACGATAAAAAAAAATAATTATAATTGATTTTAATATTGCAACATCTTTTGATTAAGAATATGCTTGATCCCTAGATCAGCGCATTTTCCGTTTCCTCTCTCTTCTCAAAGAGACTCGTGCCGGATAGGTGAAGTAAGAGAATCGTGTCGCTCGGCATAAATCCCCAAAACAGATCGTTTATTGATCAAAAATAAGGGACGATAATCGTGACGAATTTGGGAAATTCGCTTCCCCGCATCGCGAAGTATTTAATTATTTACCAAACCGTTTCTTCATTACTCGTGTAATTCTAAAAAGACCACCGATTCAAGTGTGCACGCCCCTATAGCAGAGACACACATTTAGGGTGTATGCGTTAATAATACAGGAGCAGCGGAGAGCGTGCACCCTCGCAATAGCGCGCGCATTCTTTTTCCCTCTTTTTCTTTCTGTACAAGTTCTGTGTGTATGTATGTGTGTGTTTGTGTATATTCTGCACACAAGTGTGCGCTGTAGTCTCTGTATGTAAAATAGGCAGATGATGGTTCTCTTCGAGTACGCGTTATCTTTCTGCTTTTTCTTTTTTTCCCCCTTTTGAAGTTTATGGCATACACCTACGTACACACACGCGCACACGCTCCTTCTCTCACTTTCGCTCGCACATTCTCTCGTCGGTTTTTCGTCTGCTCGCAATATTTTCTCGTCGCGCGCGATTTTCTTCGGTTCTTTTTTTTTTGTCCTTTTTCCCTTTTTTTTCTTCTTTTTTTTCATTTGTTTGCTTGTTTATTCTCTCCGAAGATTCTATCTAAAAATTCCCACGTTATCTCTTCTCACACAAAGACTAGCGTTTTTTTTAAACGATCCAAAATAAACTAAGGGCACTTTTTAGTGGCTTATACTCCATGTGTCATCGTCGCGTGTGTTACGTTCCCCCCCTCCCCCCCCCCCCCCTTTTACGTTCTTCTTCGAGCTTTTTTTCATTATTTTTTTTTTTCTTTATTCATGAAAAATCTAATTCTGACTTGTTTCTTGTTAAACTTTGTTTTATTACAGCACCTATTCGACTTCCTAAGAGTCACCCTAGATCTCTTAACTAGCTATGACACAACTTGCCTTAACGTCTAAAGATTTTTTTTTTTTTCTTCACATTACATGCTAAAACGCCTTTTCTTCGTCTCTGCCTTAAAAGTACTCTCGAAATTCTACAAATTGATCCTCGCGCGCGGATTTAAAAAGAGACTCCAGCGTCCGGCGACATCGTTTTTTTTTTCTCCCCGTTTTTCTTTGTTTCTGCGCTTTTTCTCTCCGTCTCTGGCCAACCTTGGAAAGACGACGCAAAATAAGCGGTACACGGGGTACGTGTCTCATTTCTCTCGTTCCATCGTAGTGTATTACATTACGCACACACTAGTCCCGCTTCCTTCGCTCGAGTTTGTTCGTCGCCGAGCACGAAGGACGAGCGGAATACAAATGCAAAAAGAAACAAGAGACAAAGGGTGGAGGGGCGCGGAGATACATCGGCGGGGGGAGAGGAGGAAATGTGGAAGAAGAAACAGAGATGTCGACTAATTACAACTATGTCGCTTAACAAACACGTGTAAAACAATAACTTAAAAACTTGGAAAACTAAGGACTGTACAAATCGAAGTACAAGACGATGATCTAGTCACTTCGGACCTCGCTTTATCGCTAATTCACTCACTCTCGCACGCAACAAACGCACGCATTCGCTCTCTTAAGCCGATCTCGACTAAACATTATTTTACTTAAAAACATCCTACATCTTTTCGTCTCGTTCTCTCCTCGCTCTCAATCGATTATCTTTCTCATCCTCTTTTCTACAATCAGAGCCTATCGACTACAGTATGTCTAATCTAAAAAAGTTTCTATGCTAAAATTCTAGAGAAAGCTTTACGCTGGAAAGCAGCATCGTCCGCAGCAGCAAGAACCGTCTTCTTGCTCGAAAACCCTTGTTGGTGGTGGCCATAGACTGCGGGGAAGCTCGCGAGCTCTTTCACGGCAAAAGCTTCACGTTAGAAGCAAAGAATCGTACAAGAAGAGGAAAAAAACATTTATATGATTTTTCGCTTCTGACGTCGTGACACCGATATTATACACCACGAGGGAGACTATGAGGACCGTTTTTTTTCGCGCGTCCAAATCTTAATCCTCTAGAATAATATCGGTTCTAGATTGTGGGCAAGGGGGAGGAGGTGTGGCGACTTGTCTTCGCCGTGCGAAATTCCACGCGAGCTCCCACGCCCTATCATGATTCAAATTCAAAAGCCCACATCCGGCCAGCCCACGCACCCGACCCGCGGTGCGCAGCAAGCAAATAGTTCCTTACTATTTATACAATTATACGAGTATAGCGCTCATATATATATACTGTAGAATAATATATATATATTTATCAATTAAAATATGAATAGCCAGTCAGTCTTGACGGGTGCGAGGTGCATAGGCTGAACGGTGCCCCATGCCCGTGTCTCGCTCCCCTTCCACTCCCGTGTCCGCGATAACGTACACGGGGGGATGGCAGGTAGACACGGGAAATGAGAGGCATATATTTATATATGTATTCGTATCCTAACTATTACTATATAGCTAAACTATTGTTCTACCTAACTACCGTTGTAAACTTATCCGATAAAAGATCGCCCCGTTCCTATTATCTCCTAATTCGAGCGAGTGCTCGTCGCTCACTCGCACGTCTCGCTTAATCCTAAGGATTTTTTTTCCTTTTCATTCAGTTCAACTCTAACTATCTACGCGAGATACGTTGCCGCGCGCGTTCAAAAAAAAAAAAAAGAAAAGACGCGTCTCTCCGCGCGTTCTCTGTACATAATAATTATGCGCTCTCGCTCACGATCGCTTTTTTCTTTCTCTCGCTTTGCCGGCCACCATTTCTTTTCCATCTCTCTCTCTCTCCATCTTCTTACGGAATTTCCTTGCCTGTATTTGAGGATGTTGGACGCACTATTCGTGCGTCCTCATCCCCTTCTAAACGGGTCGGCGCAACTATAATGCTGCTCTGTTAACTCACTTTTCTCCCTCTTCTTTTTTTTCGTTTGGTCGGTCACGATAATTACTTTAGTTTTTTTTTTTTTTTTTTTTTTTTTTTTTTAGTTGTATACAAGTCTATTTAGTAAAATTCTCAAAATTTACTATTAAAATCACATATGGATTTTTTTGTCAGTCAATTGGTGACAATCTCGCCTTGTGCAACAAATACACTATACGCACTCGCTAAAAGATGCTCCTCTCACTCTCACTTCCATCTCGGCTTTATATTCCCTCTCTCTCTCTCTCATACACACTCTTTATCTCGCAGTCACTCTCTCTTTCGCACTTACCCTCTGGTTTTTTTTTTTTACTTTTTACTTTAATGTGTGGAGTCAAATCGAGTAATAAGTCTGTCTCTTAAAAAATAGCTCGTACTTCGCCTTTCTTCATCTCCTTTTTTTCAATTTATCTCTCTCACTCTCTCGTCATCAAATCGTGATGTACCAAAATAAACTAAATATATTATTTACTTCAAGTCTCAACAGTGTAAAAATCTTTCATACGTTTAGATGACATCAATAATAGTAAATCGTTAATTATAATAATACATCGTCATTATTGTAATATTATAATAATAACTACACGACTCTGCTTTCTTTCGCTCGTTCGTTCTTTCTCTCTCTCTCTCTAAAACTCTAACTACCTGTGCTTGCTGCCATCGCCATTGTCATTTCTGCCTTCATCTTCATCATTTTCTTATATGTCACGCGAATAGCCTGCAGCTCTCGCATATTTTTGGTAAAAAGCTTTTCTACATTTTCTCCCTCTCTTTCGCTCTTTCACTCGATCCTTGACTATCAATTCCATGTCAGACAATACAAAACTCTGCCGGCTGCACAAATGATGATGGTGATGAGTTAGGAGAGGAGGCATTCACAGGAGAGGGAAGAGATGGAGATCTCGTTGGACGTAGGTGTAACGTGAGAATAATCAAGACCCAAACGGGCAACATGATGATTTTAATGGATTCAAATAATATAATCAGTTACTTTCGCAAATTTTCAATTTTTTTTTTGGCAAAATATACTTATTTTAGTAAATACAAAGTTATCGCGCAAAGTGGCGTAACAATGCTCTAAAGATTTTCAACCTTCTTAAATCGAAACTTCTCTCTGATTGACGAATATTCTCGCGCGATGTTACTTTATGATTTATTTACAACTATTAATTTTAACATCTTGAAAGATGACAAAATATCGTCTCGATTACTCTCTTTCTCTCTCCTCGATCTGTTTAAACACGCGCACGCGCGTGTGTATATGTGTGTGTATACGTATACATGTGTGTACAATTGTAGATCGATGCATCTTTATCTTTGCTTCCCGTCTATCCTTTTTCCGACAGTAACGCGCGTTTCCTCGATAAAATAAATTAATTTACACTCTAGTTATACTTGTCTTGTGTAACAAACCCACTTTTATTTTTTTTTTTCTCTCTCTCTATCTCAAACATACTCTCATCCTTTCCTTTCTCTCGTTATCTCGCGCTCTCTTTCTCGATTCATCGTAGTTTGATTTTTCTAGAGACTTTCTTAAAGATGTTTTTTTATCTTTATTATGGACCGCCCGTGATATACGCGTATGTGTCTATTTTTTCTTCTCTCTTACAGTCCAATTCCGTTCGATAATGCATGCAATTACATGTACAAAATCTATCAAATTGATAACGAAAACAAATGTATATAGAGATATTTATAACGTGAAAACAATTACAGATATATTAACTAGAAAACCAAATTTGGCGTCGCATCTGAATTTATCGATACGTAAAAATATATTATAACAATCTCTTTTTCCTTGTATCCTTTACTTTCTCTCTCTTTTTCTCTCTCATTTAACGGATCTGTCTGCAAAGGCACGATTCTAAAAAAAATTTGTATTTAAGCTGTACAATTAAAAAATCAATATTGATCCGTAGCGTAATCATTATAAATATAATACAAAGAGTGTTTTTCTTTCGTTCTTCGCACAATAATTAATATCCAGTATATCTCGAAATTTTTCCATTTTCACATTTTACAAACAAAATTTTATCGTCGTGATTTCTCTTTTTCCAATTTGTCTTCAAAAGTTATGTATAAATTAACAAAGAAAAAAGCAAGAAAAAGAATAATCATTTTCCGTCTTTTACGTCCGCTGAATACAATTTTCAAATTGCTCCATCACATCACATTCTAAAAAATTATTAATTTTCAGAAATTTAAGGTTGCAAAAATGGACTATTTTCATATATTTTATTATTTATTGCTACGTATGTGCCGTGTTGAAAAAGTTTTGTTGTAAATCACAATTAAGTATAAGATAATAAAATATATTCAAATAGCTTCTTCGCAAATTTTTTAGAACTGACGTGATGAAGAAATTTAGGAACCAGAATAATATTCATCCAAAAATAAGTACGGGAAATGATTACCCTCTTTCGTGTGTTCGAAAAAGAAAGTTTTTTTTTTTTTTTTGTTAAACTAATAATAATTTGTCGTTACAAAAAAGGCAAAAATATCATTTAAAAAAAAGCTTTACGCGGCGATGTGCTCATATATGCCCGGTTTGGAATGTCTCTGAACATCTTAACAAAACGGAAAAAAAGAAAAACCCGAAAAGAGAACACGTGAACTCGTGAACAATAAGAGTGTATTATTGTTTTTGTCGGTGTATCTGTGTAGTCTACGTAATCTGTATGTGAAATATAGATCTGAGGGTGAAGTGTACGCTCTCGTGGAAGACGCGTGCTTCCAAGCACGTTCTTAACGAAGAAGTTCCGCAAATGAGCGCCATTTTCGAAATTTGTAGTCATAATTCTGAATCTTCGAATTTCTCCTCTCGATGTTATATCTGTCAATCCTATCATTTGGAAGTAGCGCATTCTGTCTTTCTTTCCCTCCTTTCACCATCTTTCTCCCTCTCTCTCTCTCTCTTTCTCTTTCTCTCCGTATTATTATTTACTATTATTTTCTTAGGAAGAATTCTCCTTTATATATTTCTGAGCAGCATTACTTTTTCTTCTCCTTTATTCGTTTTTTCCCTTACAATTTGCACACGCACATACTCTCTCTCTCTCTCTCTCTCTCTTACTCGTTAAAATACTTATTCATACTCTCGAGTTCTCAAGATCAATTTCGACCAATTTCTGTCTCATCTGTTCTTAGTAAACGTAATACCTAAAGTTACATCATGGAAGCCTATCAGCTTGACACTAAACTGTCCTTCGTAAATAATTTTTTTCTCACTGTGTGTATGTGTGTGTATCTATGTATGCACATGGGAGTGTACGTGTTACCGTTATATAGATCGTTTTAATGAAGCCATATCGGTGCGGAAGCACATGCTAGTCCGCCCGGATGACACGTAATCACTCTCATGTTTTTTTTTCTCCTCTATTTCTTCAATTGTATTCTGTCTTTCTCTCTCTTTACTCGCTCTCTTTCGCGCTTACACATTCTTTCAACATTCATTCTGCCTACTCGTTGCAAAATATCAACTACTTTCCCCTATTTACTGATGGATAAAACGTATAAAACATCGCTGGCAAGTCAATTTATCGTGAGGAAGAATCTTATCCGTTACGTAATGTAGTTTTTGTTTCAAATCTATATTCTTCTTAGTATAATCCCGCTCGGTGTCGGTTGCTGTCGCTCATTCTACGCGTGTCTCTTGATGCGTCTCTCTCTCAATCAGTATGCCTTTTCTAACTTATGTAACTCTTAACGTGATCGTACATCTGCAAAATCCGAAAGATCGCTTTAGTATGTCATCCTATTGCGAACGAAGGAATTTGTAATTCGGCACGATATTATCGCATCGTGCGGCATTACGAGAGGAGAAAGAATTCTGACCTATTATAAACCGTGGCCTACTTAGGCTGTTGAGCCTGGTATTGTTGATAGGAATCGTCGGGGGACGCCGCGTTACTCGTCTGCTCCGACTCGCCCAGTGGCATAGTGTGAATGATGCTAGGGGCGGGGTAAGTGGTGTAAGGATAGGGATGCGGGCTCGCTATGTACTGAAAAGTAGAAACAAGAAGACGATTAATTTTTATTTTTGTGTCGGCATTAACTCAAATCAATCTAGTCAACAACACGTATATTCGAAAGACAATTATAAAGATTTTAGATTCAATTCTAAGAGAAATTCTAGGAAAACATTCTTCCGATTAAAATATAATAAACGTTTTAAACTATGAAAGACATTTTTTGAGATTTTCTATATCATTAGAATAACCTTTAAGTTTCAATCTTGGAGACGTCTTCCGAATTTTGTGTTTTAAAAGCTGATAAAAAATCGATAACTTACGGAACCAGTGCCGAGATGCAAAGTAGACATCTGCGTGGTAAGCTGAGGAATCATACTGTACTGCGGATTGCTAGGATCGGCCGACGGTATCATCTGTAACAGAAAGATCGACGAAGCTCGATGATGAAAAAGCAAGCGATAATATTGTTTCGGAAAAAAAGATATTCCAAGAATATAGGAACCTTGTTAAAGCTAAAACAGCAATTGAACGCGGTTTCCTAAAAAAAAAAGAGCACGTAATTTAACAATATGGTTTAATAATTATATAATTTCGTAGACATATTGATATCTCAAAATGTTTCAAATATATCTCTAAGAATCGCTAGAATATATGCATAAGCGTAAAACAATTCTATCTTAAAGAGGATAACTAATTTAGATTGAACGAGATTCACATGCTCAAATGTAAAATATTTCATTTCTATTAACTTTATTGTCGAAAACAAGAATTGTTACATACACAAAAAAATTGCGCTAATCTCTTGAATCGAAAAGTCCGACACAAAAATATTTTCCTTCAATTGTGTAAAATGACGAAAACAAAATGAACGAAAAGTGTATAAAAACTCACGTCAACCTGTTGCATATGTGGTGGGGAAGGATGCACGAGATAAGGTGCCACCCAGGGAGTGCCTGGCACACTGTAACCAGGCAATGCCTGACCGTAGTGACGGCTGTACTGCGTTAGAGTCGCCGCGGGAAGCATGTGAGTCGCAGCAACGCCGTTCTGGCCGACGCCGCTTGTGTCGTAATTCAAAGTCATGTTCTGAAAAAATGAAGAATTAAATGATAAATTAGTATATTCACAGTGATATATCAACAATTACAAAAAAACACTACTACAAAAATATAAATCCTGTGACATAGTGAACGACACATGTACACGTTTCCCAAGATTAATGTCACAAAAAAGAATTTTATTCAAGTCAAAAAGAGAGGAAGTGAATTCAACACCAATTAGTAACATAATACGTGTGTATATATTCGCACACTGTTCAAAGAAATAAAGTATGTACGTTGTATATACTTTATATACCTCGTATATACATCACTCTGCATGTATACAATATCATTACGATATATAATTTTATAGGGAGATTGATAAAAAAAAGAATACATACTTCTCCAGTTTCTCTCCATATTGTACTCTTGAACAACGATTTCTTTTTGTTTCCACCATCAGCGAACTTAACTAATAAAGGATCTTTTGCGCCTGGCAGCGCTTTTCCGTTGAACATCTGGATAATTTGCTCGCATTTTTCTTTAGATTCCATTCTGTAACAGCCATTAGAAATATTAAATTACTCTCTGAACCAACAGTACGTATATTATATTACATTACAATATTAATATTTTCTCAAATCTTACCGTGACTTAAAATAATATAAGACAATAACAAGATATACTAATTTTTTTTTTTATATTTCTCGTCAAGAGGCAAATCTTGTACAAAGTAAACGCAGCTCTCGGGAAAACAATAGTACCAATATTACTATCGTATATCATGAATTTTCATGCGAACCTTGCGAATCCGACACCTTTGCTTTGACCCGAAGTGTCGCGAAGGATGCGAGTTGAAATGACCTGTCCGTATTGAGCCAGCAATGCTTCGACGTCGTTCTCCTTGAAGGTCAACGGTAGATTGGCAATGTACAGATTGGTGGGGTCCTGCTCCTGTTGCTGGGAAGAGAGTAAAGACACTATGCAATTACTTGTGTAACAGAACGATACGATGGATATATCGATTTTGCAAACAAATCTGAACGGACTATCATTTTAACTTCCACGACTGTTATTGTATATCGCTGCTTTATTTTATCACGATTACAAATGGATGCACAGGCGAAACGATTTACAGACTCGAAACTTGAACGTCTTAACACGTCTGCAAAATTTCTTCAACTATTTCAGAAATATCCTGTACAAGATAGAGATATATTATTATTATTATTATTAGATTATTATATCATAAATTGATATGAAATTATGAATAAATAATGGGGAGAATCTTGCGACGAATGAGTGTGCCGTGTGGTCGCGTAATTTTTTTCTTCTTAGTCTGGAACGTTAAAATGATATTTGCGAGTTTTAGCGCGAATAATAAAATCGAAATAATAAAAATACACGGAAAGAGACATTTATCCTCGAAAAAAGAAAAATAACGAGACGTAATCTAAATGTAATCTCGAAAAAGTGAGCGGTAGCTTCGTCAAAATACAATATTTTTTTCTACCAATACATTGATACACTACGAAAAGATTATGAAATTATATATTAGGAATTATCGTCATCTAAATTTCGAAACAAGCGCAAAGTAGAACGAACGGGAGGGTATATATCGAGAACCGATATCGCAAAACGTGAAACCGTATTAAGATAATTATTATTCTCAATGTCGGGAGGTTATCATGCTTCATGGCAATTTCATTACCACATTCTGGTGGCTCTCTAAATTTGCTTGCTTTTAGGATGCATTCGATTTATCTCTCGACTAACAAATATATCTATATGTATATACATATATAAATATATATGCGCTATCTCTAAAAATTCGATTCTCTCGAATTTGTATTCTTCTCGCGCGGAGCATGCTCACACGAGAATAAGATATAATCTACACATACACATCGTTATACAGTCATTAACAATCCTCGCGTAAAGACTCAGCTCTATCGAAAGAAAATTTGTGTCGTTTCTACGAATAAGCCCTAAGAAATAGGCACAATAGAGATAAGAGCGAGTGAGCACAGCTAAAAATCACAGATGTAAAATAAATATAAATAAATAAGAGAGAAATCAAATATATATATATGTATATAAGAAAATAAAAGTTAGATACATATTTATATAATAGTACAAAACATATATAAAAAAAAAAAGATTCTCTCTACTGCAGTTGTTAGACAAATTTTTATTGGTAGACGAAATCTCTCGTAACATACGAGATAACGATATAAGTGCGTCGCCTGTGCATACATTTTATCGCGTTTTACGTTAATGGAATGGGACAAATTTGCTCGAGTATTGTGCATGTGGGAGTGGAATTATTTGATGCAAAACCTGCCTAATTGCGCGATGATCGTCTCTAGTCGTCTCGATGGTATTTAGAAATTTCGTAGCGCGTGTAACCGATATTCACGGAGGCATTCGCGAGAATATATGATCGTAATTTCTGTAGCAAGGATTATATAGCTCGAAACCTGTGTATTAACTCTGTGTATTCCGTATCCATTTAAAATTTCTAATATATTATGTATGTACACGTGTCAAGAACCGTCTCCGTCGTCTTTACAGATAACCATTCAAAGCGGTAACAAAGAATAGGTTCAAATAACAAATGGCATTTCATTGAAAACAGAGAAAGAGAGAGAGAGAGATAGAGAGAGAGAGAGAGAGAGATAGAGAGAGAAAGAGAGGGAAGAAGAGAGAAAGAGAGAGAGAAGCGTGATAAAAAAAAGCACAGATATCTTTACGTATACATATATACATACATATATGTATATATACAGTTATGTAAGTAAATGAACGGACGTGAAGAAGGAAAGCGACTTTGGACGAACACATGTCTCGCACAAAACACATAATATATGTGAACGTGGACACGGACGTACATATACGTATGTGTTCATGCTCCGTTTATGCCGTTTGAACGATTCCATTAGAAGAGAGTAAGTGGAGAGAGAGAGGGTGAAACAAAACGTGATAATGTAAATAAAGGATGAGAGAAAGTAAGATTGAAGAGAAAAAGAAAAAGAGAGAAAGATATATGTGTACGTATGTTTTTTTTTTTTTTTTTTTTTTTTTTTTTTTTTTTTTTTTTTTTACTGATGCACCCTCAAGCATATTTCGAGATGCCACCACACTCTTCTCCGTCAACATATAATAAATCAATCAAAATATCTACGATTACTTGAGTATACTTATACTTTACGACAATTTACTTCAATCTTGCGAATGCATTAAAACAAAAGAACGAATAATGAAAATATCATGATATATAAGCCAGGCTGATGGCATTTAAAATATATGCGGGCTGTCGCAGAATGAAGCGATTATAGTTTTAATGAAGCGAACGACTTGTTTGGAACGAACACACGGTCCATCGACTCTGTTTCCACTTTAACGCGAATTAATCGCGTTGTTAATCGCACTGCCATTCGTTCTACGACATTCTGCATATATATGGATGATCAAATACAGGTATAATAGAAGCTCCATTGTACGAACGCTATTTAATGATTGATTATTTGAATGATATGGAAAAAACGATACAATTATTCTCGAATGATGTTATCTCGCAAGAGAAACATTGTTCAAACAATCGGACGTTTCCAGCATCATTCGAATAATTGAATAACGTTCGAATAATCAAGCTTCCGCTGTATTAAATGTACCCTTTCTTAATGTATTCTTATTCCGATAGGACAGTTCATACAGACTCGTCAAAGATATGATTCGTGCATTCGGAATTTTGCGTAAGATTCGACATAGCTTGACTTTTAATCTCGTTGAAATTTTCCCTTTTTTCTTTTACCCGATTCCGTTTATTCATTTTACTTGTGTGACTTCTACATGACTTCCTCTATTATCCTATAACTCTGTATATAGGATGGATGTAATAAAAACAATTAATATTTTTATATTATTATATTTATAGGTGGCTAATATTCACGTTTTAAAAATTGATGACACAATTAATTTTTATATGTAGTACATGAGTAAGTTATTCTCGAACTTGAATCTTACGACGAGCTCCCGAATGCACACCCTGTAGACGCGTTGAGAGATTAAACTTTTATCGTAAGATAAGTGTACGTGTCAACCAACACCCCTCGAGGAAAGATAACGCCTGATCCGAATAATACGCGTATCCCTGGGAAGAGTAGGGGGAGGGGGCATAGGATTTTAATCGAGAAGAGATACGATGATATCGCGCTTTTAGTTATAATAATATCATATCGCATGCCATCGACATCGTCATTATCATCACACAGCTGTTGGTCATCACACCCCGTGCTTTTTTTACCGCGGGCAACTTAGAGGAACCATTCCATTTGGGGAGAGAGAGAAAGAGAGAGAGAGAGTTAGTCTTATGGATAAATGGTACAAACACAGGCGGGGAAGGCCGACACTCTCGTTCGGCAGCGTGTGTTTTATGTTTCTTTTTTTATCTTTTCAATTCCAATTGAATAAGATTAATATAATACGGCATATAGAGAGAAGCATCGTCTTCTTCATAGTAAAGAGAGATCTTTATCATAGTCGAACAATGCTATCGAATTTAATTTAGTGTAACACGAACCGTATTTTAAGCTAATACTCTCTTTGGATCGCTAATGTTACGATACGAAGAACATAATGAACGTAATGTTGCACAATATATCGATATTACCATTACTAAAGTTGCTACTGATACGTCGCGCTTATGCTGCTATACTTCAATGCAATACTGTTCTCTTCTTTAATTCGTTATCAGATTTTTCAACGATTCAGCGAATAAAGTTTTACATTAAGCTTTAAAATTACGATACTCATAGATAAAATAGACTTACTGTCAATCTCTTGCAAGTATATAATTAATTATATAAATCTAGATTGTGACACAAATTGAACGTCGACAACAGGTTATTATTGCGCCTCTACAGCTGAGCTTGAAATTAGTGTTGAAATTCGCAGAATGCAATTTTCAGACATGATAATCTTAAACATAGTGTTGGCGTAGCATAGCATGTCGGCTGTATTTGTGGCCGAGGTATAGCAGCAAACACCGATAGAGGTCTGGTAGGAGTAGGGCAGAATTATAGACAAAGAGATTGGAGAGAATTTCTAGATAAATGAAAGAGAAGGTGAGAAACACAGAGAGAAAGAGAGATAGAGAGAAAGATAGAGAGGCTCTTGATGGAAAAAATATATTACAGTCCCCGGTGTACATATATAAGAAATAATCGAGAAAAATATTACGGAAGTATTTTTTTTGAATTATACACACAATTGCTCGTCGCACATATAAGCTATACCCTTGTGAGATTTCCACCGAATTAATTATATTAAGAAGAAATACCATATGTGAGAATGCTTTTGAAATATTTCTTTTTTTAGACGATTTTTTTTCTCTAGCTCTCATCCTGATGTTTCTCCTTAATATTAAGAGAAACTTTTGCCAAGTTTCATGTTTGTAGGATTATTTGATACTAGCGCGGTAATTAGATTTTATTAGATGGAGATTCGTACAGCATCTATAAAGCAACTAGAGAAAAAATAAATTTATGAAAAAAAAGAAGATATTGAAATTTTTTCGTTTATGATATAAATCTCTCTATAAACAAAGTAAAAATTTAATAAAACTAAATAAAAATAAATCGATACATTTTTCGTGCACAAATGCTTAACTTGGAATTCTAATATTAATCCATTAAATATAAAAATATACAAAATTTAAAAATAACGATTCTAGTTGATTGAAACATTGATTGCTTTAAAACATTTTCAATATTGCATACAATAAAAGAGACGCCCAAAACGTCGTGTTTCGCACTTGTAAAATTATTTTTAAAAAAATGTGATTTATCTCGATCGGTTTTTCAAAGTTTCCGTGCGAATAAACGAGGAGGCGACGAGAAAGGAGTTGTATGAAAAACACAACAAAACGCAATGGATAGAATGGGGTAAAAAATAAAGAAACGACAACGAAAAGAAAGAGAGAGAGAGAGAGAGAAAGAAGAGAGAAAGAGAGAGAGAGGTTTACTGTTACTCTGGTATTACTCTGTACTTGCATGCACAACCACGTACACTGTCCAGTCTACGGAGCAACCAGATACCCACTTTCGCCATCTGCGCTTGTATCCCCTTGGCGACCAGTGCTTTGACAGCACCCTCTGCCGCCATCGGTGACTCGAAGTCTACAAATCCGTAACCTGCAACATTGTAATTACAGCATAAATCTTATAGATTTCTCTTTAGAAAATTCTAATATGAAATATTTAATAATTTTTATAATTGATAAATACGTTGATTGTACTACGTGCATAATATTGATACACATTGAATTGATGCATACATAACACATAATGAATACATAATACATAATGAATTTATCATTTATGACGTTAGCGATCAACGTATTAAAATTATTCAAAAATTGTCATTCGTTTCTATCTCGTTAAATTCTCCCAAAATTTGTCTTCATTTTCTCCTCTTATTTTCTTAAATTTTTTGCCAATATTTTGCGATGTATATAGGAATAAGGATTGCAAAATTGGAAAATTGAGAAAATGGACATCCCTCTTGTCTTGGTTTTAAGAGCCATGATGTAATTCAAAATCTAGGTAATTTCCAGAAAGTCACATTAAATTTAAAAACTTAATAGTTTTGTAAATTATGATAATAAAATTTTTTGAAAGAGGAAGAAAGAGAGAGCGTTTCTTCTCATTTTTTCAACAGAAGACAGATTCCGCGAGTTTATTCTGCAGACGAGTGACAATCTTGTTAGATATAAGAAAACATAATGAGAATCTTTTGTTTATCAAGCATATTTATTGTGATCTCTAACGCAAATAGCACTATAATAATTTTCACTTGACGTTAATTGACCAACTTGTAATAAAATAATTATATTGAAATAAAGAACTAGCTTAGTTAGGTTACAGTATGCTATTGAGGAATGTAAGTGCAATTAATTACCTTTACATTTGTTTGTATTTTTGTCTAAAATTGCCTTGGTGGAGGTTATAGTTCCGTATCTGTAAAAATATCAGATTTTGATGTAACATATTTATATTAACCTAATTATTATTATCGTATATAATATACTTGTATTTTAAAGACAAGTATTGATAATTATTAATAAAACATACACTCTAATAGTTGTACAACTTTGCAATAGTTATGTACGATCGAATAAATCATAATTAATAATGATACATTAACTTATGTTGACAGCGTATTCGTTTTCTTTCTGATAAGGCATCGTGTTTCTCTCCGATAGAATTACGACATAAATCTGCGATCACGCGGCATTAGATATGCCACGTATAAGAAAGAAATATATATAATATAACACCACTTACTGAGAACACATATTAACGAGGTCTTTGTCAGTCGTATTCTGATTGAGGCCACGGATGTATAGATTTGTTTTGGACAGCTGCTCCGCCTGTTGACCCTGCATAGCGTTGTTGCTGAGACTCGTGCTCATTGTCCCACTTTGGCTGCCAGTGGCACTACTAGAGCTGCTGTTAGTATTCGCCGGAGATGAAGCTGTAGGCACCCGCTGTCCACCATACTGCAAACACATCATTAATAGTCAAGTAATTTGAGATACTCGAAAAGAGTCAAAGGCAATTAATTTTATACCGAGTATTTCGCTTCATTATCAGATCGCGACTATCGATATAAAATATATTATCTCAAATTTGTAATCTAGCACGATAAGTCAATTATCTCTATGAAGTTAACATCCCATTTTAAAAATTTCGATATAATTGATAACATCGTATATACCATGAAAACGTGAAGTTGGCTAAAATATCTCTAAAAAATATATATCTTATTAGATATAAAGCACGAAAAATGGGTTACGGATTCAACAACTCATATCTAAAACAATTATATCCTATATCCAAACAATAACAATCTGTATAATATTTCCTATATTCTAGTTTACAACACGAATATTACACTACACTTATTAAAACGATCCATCTTCTACCTTCTCGCGAAGTTTACGCAACCACCGCGCGACAATAATCTCGTATGCGTTCACCATCACGTGAGATAAAATCCTAAACTATTGCCCGATATCGCGATAAGGATTCCCGTTGGAGATGGAAGAGAGTACGCTGGCGAACGAACGCGTGCTTACCGTCGCATGCTGCGCGTACGTGGCGGTGACGAAGGGATTTGCGGATGCCGGCAGCTGTTGAGGACCACCGGCGACCGCGGCGGCCGCCGCAGCCGCGCTCGGGTGTCGCGTGTAAGGCGGGTAAGCGGCCGCCGCTGCTGCCGCGGCTGCGTGAGACGGCGCCGTGCTCCAGGCGGCCGCGACGGCACCGCTACCACCGCCTCCACTCGCACGATACTGCACCGGATTGCCGCCCCGCGGTCCGCCGCCCGTGTTGCCCTTCAATCCGGCGTTACCCGCGCCGGTCGTGGGTCCTACGCCGACGCTACCAGTATTGGCGGCGCCGCCGCCGCCACCAGTACCACCGCCGCCTCCGCCGGCGCCGCCCGCGTTACCGTTGTTGGCGCCTACGTATGTCGGCCTCGGTCCGTTTGTATTCTGGAAATGGGAAAAATTTCAATTAGATGGAAACCTATTTTCATTCATTATTTAGTATTTATTATTATATTATAATTTATTATATATATATAAAATCAATTGTGAAATAATTAATAACAA
>NW_021853421.1:43582-61126 GCF_003651465.1 Formica exsecta
TATATATATATAATATAGATATGATCTCTTTGATGACTTATACACATCATAAAAAATAGTCATAGTCGTGAGAAAAATTGTTGTAATAACTTATAGAATAATGAGTGGGGCTGGAAGATTTCAGTTTAATATATCTATTAAAGAGAGAGAACAGGTCTCAAATAATGTATATTATTGTTCTAACATATTTTTTTGTCACGCGATGTCGCATACAAAATAAAATACTAACAATAAGAAAAAATCAGTGGACATGTTGTCAACATGAAATCATGTTGATCTTTTAATGAAAGATATTCTCGGTTTAGTATTAAAATAATTGTAGCAAATTATCAATGTTGATTAATAATTCAGCGAGCGCATATATAAATGTGAGTATATTATTCCCTCCCGTTAGATAATAAACATTTTACGCAAAAGAAAAAAAAATAGAAACAATTCAAAAACTGCTGCCTAAAACTAGCTTTTTGATAAGAGTTGCGTACACAAGTTTTGTTAATTTTTCTCAAGTAAAAGAAAAAAAAAGAGAAAATGTGTTTGATAAAATATTCCTTCAAATGAAAAAAAGAAACGTACACAATGGTAAATAATTTAAAAATTCATAAAACAAAAATTACAAATATTACTAGTATCGTGAATTACTACTATCAGCAGTAATATTATTGCACATTATTTCATTCGCGAGATTCGTTAATAATAATCTATACGAAGCGAAATGAGTTTGATCTTTCACATCACATTCGATAGAACAGATTTATAGAAATGCATAGATATAATATGAGCAAAACTGACTTAATTAATCTCGACGTTAATAAAAATCCATGGTCCGTCATTTTCTGCTTGTATTTGTCAGAATCCAATGTGACTGCAGCGAGGGGGGGGGGGGGGGGATTTTAATATCGATGCAACCATCGCATCGGCCCCTATCGATTTCCTCGAGCGAAACGGCATACTATTTTAGAAAGCGATCGCGTTTCTCGCCGATCCCGTAGTTTCGCGCACACACATCGTCAAACGTGTACGTCGATAAGAAGAAAAGAGAGAGAGAGAGAGAGACCCCACCCGTTATCGTTTATCAGTGACCTCGCGCGGTCACGCCTCTTCGATAACGAGAAAGAACGGCCAGCTCTAGTCGGTCGATCTCCAGCAGTCTTCACCCCCTCCCTCTTCTTTCGTTCCATGCGTCTTTCTTTCGCGACGGTGCATCAGGATGTATCTTTCTAACAGCATCCAAGGCTCTTGAATCAAGAGCGTCTGCGTATCGATCGCGTAACTATCGGCGCGTCGCGGTTTTCATCATTTACCGCGTAACCTTTCAGTTTCAAACATTATATGTAATTTATGTAAATAAGCCTCGATTAAGATTTTATCCAAAGTCTATTCGAAGATAATTTTATCATTCGTTCATATTTCTCTAGATTTTAATTTAAACGAAGCTCTTAAATCGCTTATATTAGATTCAAAAAGCCACGAATATTGCTTAAATATTCGTCGCGAATGATAAAAATTAATAGACGAGAGAATTCTCGCGGAAATACCACTTATTGTCGCGCGCGCTCAATTGGGGGACACCCTGTGTGTAAAACTCTCGCTCCGCTGACGCATCGGCCATGCGATAAAACCAGACGGATGATGATTCGGCCATGGTTAGCCGTTGACGAGTCGCGCACGGCATGACGCGGCCCTCGGCGGAATAGAAGAGAGAACGACCGAACGAACGTGCGAAATGCACGGCCGTGTCGTGATCCGGCCAGAGAGAAGAGCGACCGACCGACCGACCGACCGACCGGATGTCACTTCCTGCTCACCACGTCTGCGCATCGTTGTAACGCGAACTCGGTCCGCCCGCCCTTTCGTCCTCGTCTCCTTTTTCGAACTCGTATACCGCGTATTTAACGGTATTTATTGCACTGCGTTAATATTTTCCAAGCTACGTCAAACGCCAGAAAACTTGTATAAAGGATGTCTCTCTACTCGAACCCTGTAAAAAAATTTTCTGAAAATTCCCCGACCTTTCAGGTATTTTTATTTAAAATTCCGGGTAGAGAGAATATTTTAAAGATTTTTTTACAATTTTCTAAAATGGAATTTTTTTGTTACGTGTTTTCTAATGCTTTTGTGCTAGATTTGCACAAATATACTGATAAAAATACTGAATACCCTTGGTAAGATAAACGTGCGTTTCACTTGCATAATATTTTTATTTTGTTATCGATAAAAAAATTATAATGAGGAATATGTACTGCACATTCAATACTTTGTTAAGGTAAATGTATTGAATATATATAAAGATAGATACAATGTAAAAAAATTATGAAAAAGACGATTATTAAAAAAATTCCTCAAGTCGCAATAAAAAATTTCATGAGAATTCCTTTATTTTTCCAGGTACAAAACAAATGCTTGAAATTCCCAGGTTTTCCATATTTTTCCAGGAAGTACATTGAAAAAAAAAAAAATTGTTAACTTGACTAAATCCATTCAACTAATTACAATTTTTTAAATTAAAATATTTATATATTTAAGTCAAATATACGTCATGTTAGATTTAATATGTCGTATTTGACTTAAATATATAAATATTTCAATTAAAAAAATGGGAATTAGTTGAACGGATTTAGTTAAATTAACAATTTTTTTTTTTTTTCAGTGTAAAGACACCCTATTGTACGAATTTTCTTTCTTCGATTATATAATTTTTCAAAAATAATGTAGAATATTTGTGATATATTGATTAATTATATATAACTTTCCAAGTTATACAACGTGAAATTAGAGAAATAGATCTCGCTCTATTATCGTTCGTCATGCAGCAGAGATCCGCGGTCAGTATCAGAGAGAGAGGATGTCTCGGATAACATATAGATCCGTTTCTAACCGAATGAACGCTCTAACGGCGCGCTATTTATGCACTATCGTTTCCGTTTTACAATCTTCCGCGCGAAATGCAAGTGAGCGAGTGCGTTTATCATATATTATCTAGTATATTATCATAACGCGGCCGTTAATTGGCCGCGCTCTACGTGTATCTTCGCGCTTTCTTTTAAGGACGATGAGAGAGAGAGAAAGAGAGAGAGAGAGAGAGAGAGAGAAATGGATCCAGGATATGCGCCACATACCGGAGAAATGTATCTACGCGCGATCTCTCTTTTATTCTCTTTTTTTTATTTTGTTATGCTCTATTAGCGAGCAAACACGCGTTCGCGCTGTCCTGGAATGCGCTTTTTCGATCCTTTCTACTATTAATTTGGCGAATTTATCGTCTTACCGTGAAAATGTCGTGCCGCACGATCGATCCCGGCCGTTTTAAATCCTTAACGATTTTCAACAGATTGCGATATGTAAATTTAATATAGAGAATGCAATAATGTGTGTGTGTAATGTGATTTATCCATTGCTTCGTCGTAGCAGTTTTCAATAATTTGCATATTAATAAAATTAGAATATTAATAAAAGAGTTATAATATTTTAAAAAACAAAATATATATATATATATATTTATAAATAAGAAATAATTTAATAGAAATTCCAGATATATTCTATTCAGACATAGATATTTATAAATTTTAATAATCTTCTAATATTCTGTCAATTTTATAACACTATGTAATCTTAACAATATTTTAATAATCATTCATAACTTTTGGTGCAATACATACAAATTATTTCTAATGTACATCATTCGCGCGCGCCAATTATGATACGCGATGTCCTGGAATGCGCTTTTTCGATCCTTTCTACTATTAATTTGGCGAATTTATCGTCTTACCGTGAAAATGTCGTGCCGCACGATCGATCCCGGCCGTTTTAAATCCTTAACGATTTTCAACAGATTGCGATATGTAAATTTAATATAGAGAATGCAATAATGTGTGTGTGTAATGTGATTTATCCATTGCTTCGTCGTAGCAGTTTTCAATAATTTGCATATTAATAAAATTAGAATATTAATAAAAGAGTTATAATATTAATAAAAATTGTTTTCAAGACAAAATTATTTACGACTTTTTTAACTAATGTACATCATTCGCGCGCGCCAATTATGATACAAAATTTTTAAAAAAGATGTGATTATCGTGTTTGAAATCCCAGGTACTATCTCGGTGAAATCATCCGAAGATAACATCGCGGACACCCGGTGTGTTGCGGGTATTCTTTCAAGGTGAAGAAACGGTATGCTCGGTATGCGAGCGAGGAGGGACACGGGCAAGCAGATGGGCATAAGCGGGATGCAGGCATTTTTTTTCAAATCTTAAGCTTAACGTCCTCTTGAGGAGTAACTTTCTGAAGTAAAGAGAACGGAAAAATAAAAGTAAGAGTTAACTTTTCTCGCGTACACACACGCTAACATTTAATAATTCAAAATAAATAAAGAGTGGCCTGATTCCCTATATTTGAATAATCTCTGAAAATATTTAAACACGAAATAAAATAAATAACAAGTAGAATTAAATCAAATTTTCAATTGTTACGTGTAAATTCACTTTTCATTTTCATTAACGTAAATTGTTCGCAGGTTGTTTAAATGTTAGTTCTCTCTTGAAAAGACAAGAAAGATATGTCGCGTCACACTTATCGCGTCTCGGGTACTTGAGTAAACGGCTTATAATTTATAGGCATTTGCATAGTCTATAAATGTCTATCCTTTCGGAAGGCGCGGCGAGCCCGTAATCGAGTCGAGCGAGAGAGTGCATCGCGTCGGGCGGTGCATCCATCGCCGAGTGCATACATCGCGTACTACATCGTGCTACGATATGGGGGGGGGGGGGGGGGGAAGTACATACATATGTACATCGCACGCGTTTCGCGAGCGGCACGTATGGTTTACGTGAGTGCTGGAACAGGCGTAGCTTATGCATGGGATGCACGCGACTCGTAGAAGGACGAGGCGAGAAAACACGATGCATAACGCAACGAAGATAAAGCAACGCTATCGAAAACGATTAATCTCTCCAATAATTGACAGGAAATTTGTAAAAATATTTTTTTACTATAAACTTCTTAATTAAAATAATAAAATCGAATTTTATCAAATGCTATCGAGCAATAAATAGATATAAAATAAAAAGATATTTCAAATAATTGATACAAAAATCAATTGGAGTAATTTAAAATTTTAGTACAGTTTTTTAATTAATTAATGATAATAATTGATAATTTTAATTAAGATTTTAATTAACTAAGAATCTTGATATTTGTAATTTTTTTTTATCAGTTTTGTATTCATTTAAAAGAAACATGAGAAAGTTTTTATCTTAATAAAAAAAAAGAATTTATCACGGAAAAATAGAGAACAACGAGACTGGCTGACCGCCTGGGCGTCTCGGATTTGACACCCTTTATCCGAGTTTAGGCTGGCGGCGGGTATTATTAGCCACGTCGCGTGCTTCCGTCTCCTTATAGCGCACAGGGAAAACAATGTGCTAGATATATTGGGAAATATAACAGGGTGGAATTTCGAATCTTTTGCGCAAAAACAGAAAATATCATATAAAAATAATTACCACGAATTTGAATTTCAAATGATGTATCAAGAAGATTACAAAATCGATATAATTGCAATAAATTTTTAATTTCTTATATATGTATATATATATATATATATATATAAAAGAATATTATTAATATTATTCTATATTTATAAATTTAAAAGATAATAATTTAATGATAATAAATATCTAAAACTAAACGACATGCTTGGGAAAAGAAATACATTCTTTGGTTTTTGTTTGGAAAAAAGCTATCATAAAAATATCATTGAAACCTCCGGAAATGATTTCGAGAACTTCACGAAGATTAATGAGCTTTTGTCCAAGGCATATGAACGTCGTCACGCTTGCAAATTGCAAACGATATAAACTCTCGAAGTGCGACCTTATTCATAAGCAATGGCCATTGTGCAAGCTGCATTACTAATAGCGTGACCACTTCCGTTGTCATTGTCATTACAAATGTTTTCTCCCTGCGCGATCTGAGACAGCTAAATTCAAAACCTACACACGCAAACGCGACAGCTGCGCGAACGCGAAGATTGGTCCGATATTATCGTACGATTAATTGTAGTTACTGCCGTTTCAATAATTATTTTTGTTATTATTTATTGTATTTTATCTTAAGAACTATAATTACCCTCACTATAGTGTTCTTACATCTTTTAGTCGAGGCATCTTTTCGTTTTGTTTAATTTTAAATTGTTTTTAATGTAATATTCCGAAATAAATAAAAAAAACATGAAAAAATATATATTTTTCTTGCAAATTAGCATTGACTAGACGAATACATTAGTTTGTACCATCTAATTTTATTAGTACAATTCGGAGAGCTCGATAATTCAATTGATACATCGGCAATATTTCTAGGTTTGGACGACCATTTTATATCTATGCAAAGCGACTAATTAATATACAATTATTTATATATAAACATATATATATATATATATATATATAGCATAAAATTTATACATAGAATGTAATTCCCCTATTATATATTATGAATAAATAGAATTATAAATAAAACATTTCTCTTTTTAGGATATTATTTTTCACACTTTAAAAACAATCTCTATTTTCCATTGAAATAAATGTTTTTAATCGTTAATTCATGTACTGAAAATAATGAAAATACATTATACTGAGAAGTGTAGCTAGAAAGACTAGACGAATACATTAGTTTGTACCATCTAATTTTATTAGTACAATTCGGAGAGCTCGATAATTCAATTGATACATCGGCAATATTTCTAGGTTTGGACGACCATTTTATATCTATGCAAAGCGACAATATAAAAGAGAATTTAATTGCTATTATATTTATTAATAATATATAATAATTTAATTATTCAATTACTTATTAAAAATATAGAATAATTTCCATTTAGAAAGTGTCCATAAAATGTACTGAAAATAATGAAAATACATTATACTGAGAAGTGTAGCTAGAAATTATTTGGATTAATTACTAACGATAAGCTGCGCTGTTGAAGAGCTATGATCTAAAAATATCCTGAATAATATTTTTTTGCCGATCAACTTCCGAAGTTGGAAAATACGCTTTTCTTCGATCACGCGTCATGAATCATGCAGTCACGAGCGTCATGAATCATACCATCACGAATCATCGTACAACAAAGCATTATTATGGGACACTATGTCCCATAATAATGCTTTGTTGATAACGCGTAAATGTTGTCCATTCCAGGAGCACAAAAGTATTTAAAAATTATAATTTTTTTACTAAAATTACTAATATGTTTTACTTTATATTAGATAATGGTATCTCAAAATATATTATCAAATATTTCAAAAAATTTTTTAAAAATTTATTGTTTTAGAATTATATTTGGATTTTTTAAATAATATACAAGCTAGAAATATAGAAATGCATTTTTCTTTTTATACTAACTAAAAAGATTTATGGAATTTTTTTTACATATTACCATATATTTCTTAATTTTGGATTTTATATTAATTCAATTATAAAATAAATACAATTTAATTTAAACTTTCAAAGCAAATAAAGAAATGTCGATATTTCTGTATACAAAAAATATCAACTAGAAAAAATGCCAGAGTTAAAGAGTACACAACCTTTCTCTAAATATTTTTTAAACGTGATTAAAAATAAATTCTTTTAAATAATGTTGCGCTCTCTGTGACAATAACAAATATCAATATCTGTTAATATAAAGAAAGAAAAAGTTCAAACCACTATTATCTACAATCAGATAATATAAATATTCTTGCTTCTCTTTTAATAGACAAATTTTACTCTATGTAGCGTGGTAAAAAACGCGACTTCCTACGTTAAACGATGATGTAATAAAGGTGCATGCTATGCAAACAGACGACAGACCTTGACTACGTGTGTATCTAGGCCGATGGCTATTCTCTCTCTTTTTAACTTCAAGCCTAGGTCGTCTCAGTTTTTATCCCGACATCGAGAGACAAGCGAGAATCACTCAGGTAGAAGTCTTCGTATTATCTTCACGAAAGAAATTTTTCTAAGAGCAGATAAATATAGTAAAATTTTTCTCTTATCGGTTCTATTATATCTAAACGAAATATCTCTTCCTAAAATGCTTCCTTTGCTTTTCTTATTAAACAGGATATTTGCCCTTGATTACCTAGAATATTTTTATTGCTATTGATAATATGGGAAAATGTGTAGATAAGATCAACATATCGTAAACTGATTTGATTTGTTTTTCTTCTTAGTCATAGCATGGCTATAAATATCGAGAAAATTTTTCCATTGTAATAGAAGTAAAGATTTTAAATTTTTTTCATACAAAAAAAAGATTGAAATAAAATACCCTTTTAAAAAATTTTGTAGACTTCTTAAAACCCATGAAAGTGACTAATTTCACAGTTTCTTCAAAAAAATGCAAAAATCTCAAATCATGCATAATCTTTACAAAATGCATGTTAATACATGATTAATTAAAGTATCGTGTCACGATGAAATATCTCTATTCTCGCAAAAGTGGGACAAAATTTTGCCCCGTGATGTATCGTGTGACCGCCGGAGGTTTCGATCCTCCTCCTCACGAGCGTCTTCTAGCGACGACGACGCGTTAGAAAGGCCGCATCGGACGGACGGCCTTGACACCGCCGACCGGCGTCGTCATCAGGTACCGTTGTGCACCGCGTGCCGCCGGCCGGTAAATCTCGTGAATGGCGGGTATCGAGGAGCTGAGGCGAGGCAACGTGGCCGCCGAAGTATGTAGGCAGAGAGACGACAGTATTCGCGTTCGCGCGAATTCCAAGGTTCAGTTGCACGCGATGTTTCCCGTGTCGTATCGCAAGAATTCAATAATTTCGCGTGGGGATAAATAATTAGCACAAATTATCGAATAATCGTTCGCGCGTAAAAAAATTTGATATTAAATTAAATTAAATTAGAAAAATATATTTTTAAATTTACACATGTACAATAATAAGTTTGATATTTAAATGAGATAATCTCTCTTGCTATGATAAAAAAAAATTACTTTAAAGATTCATACAAGTGCTTCGTTAAGTGTCTTATTAATTTGTCAAATAAATTTTCTCAAAATCTCGTAAGAAACAAATTTATCCTAACACTTGTCTTTGCATAAAAATGTTAAATCCTTGAAAATCTTTGGCGACCTAAAAATTCTAAAGCGGGGTGTGTCAAGGATTTGGGACGCCGCTCTCGATAAGACGCCCTCGACTCGCATAAGGTAGCAGCCACGATGCGGAAAAGGGCGGCGGACAGGCAAGGTTGCGTCAAAACTGGGAAGAGGAGGATAGGCGCAGCAAGGATGATATCGATTATCCGCGGTGGCCGACGCCGAAGGGACGCGAGCCCTTCTCCTCCTCCCGGAAATCTCCCTTCGATATCGTTAATCTCGTTTTCGCGCGTCTTCCGGTTCTCGAAATAATCCTCAGACGAGCGACCGCAATAGGGTGTGAAGCGAGAGCAACGGGGTGGGGTGATAATGACGTCAATACGATATCTTGCGACGCCGGCAGGATTACTCTTTTTTTGGAAAACGTGATCGAAAAGCTGCTGAAAAAAAGCTATCCCGATCTTCAACTTTCTGTCTATTTATTATTCTTGCGTGTTGATGTTTACATTTAATATTAATATTTTCTCTCTCTCTCTCTCTCTCTCTCATATATGTATATAATATATATATTTTTGTACAATTTTTTAATATTTGTATTTATTTAAATAGCGATTCGCTTTTATATGCTCATTAATTATATTGTAACTAATTATTGCAATTAATAGATAAATATTGAAATGCTGCAACTGGTGGTGTACAATCAATGAATTAATTTAATGATCGTCCTTGGAAGCAACGGCAAAGTCGAGACATTCGATAACCAGAGTACGGTTTCGGTTTTGTTTTCATCACGATAGCCATGGCAAAAAACTTGGCCGCAAAAACGAAGAAAAAAGAAAAAATTCTGCGGTACGCGACGAGTTTTGAGCGCTATCAAGTCTGCATTAACCGTATATTAGCTTATATGCGAACATTAATAAAATTGGGAAAAATAATTAAAAATTAAATAATTGAAAAGATTTTGAGATATTATATAATTATTACTGTAAGAAAAATATAAGAAATTATATAAAACTAAAATAAAAAATGATTATATATATGAAATTAAAAGAGAAAGAGAGGGAAAATATTAAATGTTTTTGATATTAAAAATATTAAATTGAATATTATATTTAATTCGATTTTCGACTATATAAGATGCAATCAAATATTTTGATGCACACAATGGTGATTAAATCGGCCAATCGCTGATTTGAGGATTTTGTGATTAAATATTTGATAAGCAGATTGCGGAGTTTAAAGTACGAAATGGTGGTTACTTTTCTTCTAGCTGATTAATCTTCACAATTTTATCATTTATTATAATACGATATTCAGTTCGATAAAAAAAAAAAAAAAAAAACCAGAACAAAATAAAGATTTATATTTACATATGCTCGGATTAAATTCGTCAAATATGGCAAAATTGAAAGCATAAATTTTCTCAAATTATGCACAATAGAAGAGACTATATAAAAATTCATATAAATACGGTAATGAATTGGACAATATATGTGTAAAAGTATCTTATTTAAAAAATTATATTGAAATAAAAATTATTTTAAATTGAGAAATAAATTTTAGAAAAATATATTCAAACTGAAAAAAATTGAAAAATTTCTAACGACGAGAATCTCGACTCTATTAACGCGCAAACGTCACTTATCATCGTCGGGTATTGACAACGCGATAACATATATGACGGTATTGAGGCGCGATAAACTGAAAAAAGTACATAGAAAAATTTCACAGATAATGTCCCGCCGTGTTGACAAATACTTTGAAAAGACATTAACTTGTCGTAATTTTACATTAACTTTATCATTAGGCGACTTTCAAACTCGAAGAAAATCCGTGTGCTAATTCGCTTTCTCTTTTTCTCTAACGCGTTTATTTCTCTCGAAACGCGATTCTACTATCAGCGTCCCTTTTCGATAAGGACACAAAGAAAATAACATAATTATCTGTTCCGAAAAAAAGCGATAAAAAAACAGGAAAATATAGGAATTTCAGGCTGACACGTGACATAAGCAATCTTATCGGAATGTTCTCTGATGTCGAGATTCTGATGATAATAATTGTCTGCTGTGAATTTAAAAAGCGGAGAGAACTAATAATGTTTTTTTTTTTGTAATCTGACAATTAAATTCGTAGATTTCAATGCAAATGCGTTCTAAATTAATGGCAGATTAATTATCGTTTGTAAAAAATAGAAAAAAAATTTTTTCTTTATCCGAGGAGCATTCTCGAAACTCGTTGATTAAAATATACAGGATAGATCTCTTACGTGATTATTGCGGACCCTCTTAAATTCACATTCACATATACATTACGTAGTGCAAGATGCATGTCCGACATGTACCGGCAATGCGATGCTCATTAACTATCGGATATTACCTCGTTGCAATTAACGCGCGATCTGAAACCAATTATGAACGAGCGAGGTGCGAAAGGATTTAATTAACCGGTAACGACGTATTCGCGTTTTTTTCGTTTCTCACGAGAGATCATTATTCGAGATAAAAGTTCGTGATATTAATCTATAAAAGCAAGTTCCACTGATATATTCATAGAATTATTTTTACACGTCATCTATTTTCAATATATATTTATAATATTATATTAATAATAATTATTTTTTTTTTTTAATAATGTGAATATTATAATTTTCTCTTTCCTTTTATTATATTTATTTCTTTAAACACGTATCTCTCTCGAATTATTTTTAACACCGTTGAATTATATTTATCTAGATGGATAGTTAAAGATTAGAACTCTTAATACGTGTGACACGGTTATAAGAAATAATGACGAAAACATAAAATTACTAGTACATATAAGAAAATTGCGCCCAATTATCGCACGGCAGAAACGGCGTATTTTTATGCCCTCATAAAAGAAATCTAAATCGATACAGCTCGTCGCGAAAAACGAACAGCTGTTTTGTACGATGACTGTTCTCAACAGATCACGGTGGAGTTGCTTGAACTCCGTTCATCGCACGCGATAACCTTTCCTCGGCGACGACCACGACTGTATTTAAGTGAGGGGTAAAACGCGGTGACACAGTGTATTTAGCGTAAAGTATAAATCACGATCAAGAATGCGCATTTTAATCTTGCGTTATTCAATAGACGGATTGTATAAATTCTATTGATCTTTATTAAATATAATAAGATATTGACGTTGTTTTTCTGATATTGATTAATGTCATTATTTAATTAAGAGAGACTTGGATGAATAAATTTAATAATAATAGAAAATAATTATGAACCTTTAATATAAATTTTATCAGCGGAGGTTTAATTATATTTTGAATAACTCAAAGATGTGTTTAAAAAAATTCTGTAAATTTCTAGAAGCTTTTCTCCTTGAGGTCGAAACATTAGTCACACGGATCTTAGGATTCTCCTTTGGGTCAGGAGGAATGGCGAACTCGTGCCCATCGAATTTCTAGCATTCGGCTCTTCTCAGGTTCCGAGCTAAAATTAGCACACACGGAGAGAACACTGTTGCAACTTGCAACACATTACTATCCGCCACCGAATTTCTACTCTAACATAGGCCACATACCTTTCTAAAGACAACCTTTTCGATTCGTCTTGCTCACTTCGTCCTGACTAATGTGTAGGATTGCGAAAATTCACGATCTTATAAGTCTCCAACTTTTTGACATATACCTCTTAATAAAATATGGAAAAGGAGAACAGATATATTTGATCGATTGATTATATTAACCCTTAAATCGTAAAATATCGAAAAATATGTCCAGTTAAAAACAAGTGTTCTCTAATTTATTTTTTTCGCCTCCCAATTTATTTTTTTGCAATGCAGCATATACGAAAAAATAGTTTTTTTTTTCTCTTTCTCTTCTCTCTCTAATTTATAAACCATAAAGATAAATTGACATTTATTTATTGTGGATAATTGATGAGATTATAACTGTCATTAAATTTCAGAAAATTGTAGATTAATGCAATAATAAATGTATACAATTATATTATGTATATTTATAATTGATACAAGAATTTATATTGTGTGTTAAATTTATATAAAATATATTTCGATTTAAGAGTTAACACTTTATCACGCGTTACACGCGTATAATATTCCAATTCGTGCAATAGATCGTTCATAAAAACGGCATGCGATAATAATAATAGTTTAAGACAGATCTTGTATCGCTCTATTTTAAAAATGTAACACAATCGGGAAACATATTCAAATCTAAGAATCTTTCATTTTTATGGACATATCTGTCATAAATCATAAATTTATTAATTTTGCATTAGTCTAGCGAGATTTGGCAGAGCTCCCAGCATAATTCTTTTTAATCAATGAAAGCAATACGTATTGGACATACTGAAGTCATTTTTATTTCGAAATGTATTTATGGTACTACTTTATAACATTGAATTAAGGTACTATTAAAAAAGAGCCTTGAAGCATTACACGATTTTTAACAGCATTTTTACAACAATATTTACCGTGGTCGTAAAAAGACCGTATGTCGGCATCTCGCAAATCGCACCAAACTAACGCAGAGAGGAAAAGGAAAATATGCGGCCGAAAGCCGAAGTCGAGAGACGAATCGAGTGTTTTGCGACGTGCGAACGAGAGAGAAGCGAAGAGAGAGAGAGAGAGAGAGAGAGAGAGAGAGAGAGAGAGAGAGAGGAGAGAGAATGGGGCAACGGAGAGAGAGAGAGAGAGAGAGAGAGAGAGAGAGAGAGAGAGAGAGAGAGAGAGAGAGAGAGAGAGAGAGAGAGAGAGAGAGAGAGAGAGAGAGAGAGAGAGAGAGAGAGAGAGAGAGAGAGAGAGAGAGAGAGAGAGAGAGAGAGAGAGAGAGAGAGAGAGAGAGAGAGAGAGAGAGAGAGAGAGAGAGAGAGAGAGAGAGAGAGAGAGGAGAGAGAGAGAGAGAGAGAGAGAGAGAGAGAGAGAGAGAGGAGAGAGAATGGGGCAACGGGGAGAGGGAGGGTGTACGACAGGCACGGTGAGACGGTCGAAAGAGGCACGGGACGGTCGGGGGGAGAGAGAGAGAAAGAGACGACTCTGGGTGGGGCAGCAGCCAGACGCCCCGCGGCAAACTGTCAAACTACACCGGTGGTTCCGCAAGCCGTTGTCGGCGGCCGCCCCCATGATTAAAACTCTCCATGGCTTTTCCGCGACGTGTACGCGCGCGCGAGCGCGCGCATGCGTTTTCCCGATGCTATTTTCCGCGAACATGGTGCCAAGCACCATGCGGGTACGACGATTTGGTAAAGCATGCGCGATAGAAAGAGAAATGCAAGAATAGAAGGTTAGGTTAGGTAATTCTTCCTTTTCGGCCGCGACACATCATGCTTTCGCATTCGAAATCCGACCTAGTATATTCAGAAAAAAGATGACGGAGAGGCGAGAATTTATTTTACAATTTACGACGCGTATTGTGAAACGAAAAATAGATTTTTTGTCTTTTCGAGGGAAAAAAAAAAAAAAATGTACGTAAAATATGGATGAATGTGGACAAGATGGAGAATGAGAGAGACGGGTAGAGTGAGAAAAAGAAATGAGATTTCGAAAGGAAGAGAGAGACAAAGCGCGAAGACGGCGCGTCCATCCAGACTCGTTGCACGCCACGTTAACACGCGCTCGCGCGCACCAACGGAGCTGCGCGAAGTAAGCGGCGAGTCGTGCGCGCACTGCGCACCCGCCGTCTCGTCCGCCGAGAGGATAGAGAAAGATAGAGCGTGAACGAGGCACACGTATGCGCCCTCGTCTCGCTCACACACACACACACACACACAAATTGCATATGCGTACGTACTCACCATACTCATTTTATAATTCATCTTCCTCGTGGCCACGTTTTCCAATCTCACAGACATGTTAGCGGCCTTGTGGTTGCTGCGTCGTGGTGTTCCGTCGAATGGACGATACAGCTGCACAGTCGCGTTGATAATAACAATAATAACAATAATACGCCGGCGCGCAGCCTAAAAACCACCGTCAGCCGTCGCCGCCGGTCGCTTTAGCGCCGCCACTCCGGTTCCTTCACCTCCTCCTCCTCCTTCTTCTCCTTCTTCTCCTCTTGCTTGTCGGCGCCTCCTCGCCGTTCCTCTCTCGTCCGTTTCCCGTCCGACAAAGTCGTCACTTGCCGCACCGCACGAGTTTTCCTCGCTCACCGGCGACACTGATCGTAGAACTGAGAGCAGAGAAAGCAACACACTGTAGCGCGCTCGCTTGTGCGTATATATACATATATATATATATATATATATATAACACACACGTACGTACGTACGCAAGCGAGAACGCACGCACGCACGCACGCACGTCACCGATCACTACTAAACGTGAATTCGCACTTTCCCGATCGGCCGGTGAAAACCAGAGTGAAGCGTCGCCAGAAGGGAAAACATGGATGGAGATGAAAAACGGGGAAAGATCGTGGTAACGTGCGTGTGTGTCCGGCGACGTAGTGTAAGAATACCGGGGCGAGACGAGACGCGCCGCTGCTTGGCTGTGCAACGACGAGGGATGGCCCAATGGCGGCGAAGGAGGGGGTGGAGAGGGTACAGACTGACCCGTGCTCTGTACCACCGTATCTTTTGCCTCTTCTAATGCACCCTGGGCCAGCCGTCGTCGTCGTCGATTTCAAAAATCCCCACGATAAATGGAAATATCGAATGGAAAAGGATGCGATAGAAAAGAGAAAAGCAGCACCGAGAGAGAGAGCAAGAGCGAGCGCGAGAGAGAGAGAGAGCGTGTGCACGGTTAGAGACGAGGAGGAATGCGGGAGAGGGGAGAGATAGAGAGCGCGTACGTTGGCGATTCTGTAAGTGTACGTAGGAAGAAGCGAGACGGACTGACGAGACGAAGAGAGAAGGGGAAAAGGGGGGAGGAGAGAGAGAGAGAGAGAGGCGGCGGAAAGGACAGGAAGAGAGAAAGATAGAAAAGAAGGGAGCTGAGAGAAAAAGAGAGAGAGGCCGCTGTCGAGCCGATGCCAACGACGGATGTCAAGAGGGTGTGTCGCACTTTTTTCACCACTTACTACACTGCTATCGCCGTTGTCAACTACTACCTCACGGTAGTACGCACACCGGCCAGCCCGATTAGCTTCCACGACGTCTTCTTCCTCTCTTCCCGTAACGGCTTCGTCGTCGTCGTTATTAACTATCTTCCTCGTTACTCTATATACGTATCAAACGCACCATGCACGCACCGCACACACCCGACGAGTGTCTCGGAACAAGGAGGGAGAGAGAGAGAGAGAGAGAGAGAGAGAGAGAGAGAAAAAGGGAAGCGAACGAGAGAAAGAGTGAGGGAGAGAGAGAGAGAGAGAGAGACAACGCACGCTGCGTTCCGCTGCGCCGCACCGCGCCGCGAAACGGAGAGACTAACGGCGCCGCGACCGCCGTTGACGACTGCACCGTGTGTCAAAGGGGAAAACTCGCCGCACCGCGCCGCCGCTTATCGGCCGCTTCTCGTTTTAAGCGCGCCGCTGCTGATCCTCCACCACCTCTATTGCCACTGTCGACGGAAGCGGCGGCGGCACGTCGTGTCGGCCTTCCCCGCGATCGAAACCCCGTCCGATGCTCCGTTCCCGGAGGGTGCCACCAACCCGATTCTCGCCACCCGCGATCGTTCTCGACGTCGTCCTTGCGGTCGCCGTCTCGGCCCGACGTTATGCACGTCCAGCGACTATAGCCGCTGCTGGCTGCCTCGTACACGGACACACGTATACATGCACGAGCAACGGCCGCTCCTCTCTTCCTCTATGCGTCGTCTCTTCTGTGTCTACTGTGTGTCTATTCGGCTCCCGTTCTTCTCTTTCCTCCTCTTCGCGATGATACTTCCTCTCGTTCCTCCGCGATCTTCCTTTTCTCTTCCTACTTCCACGTAGAAGCGCGGGTTATAAAGTACGGGCTCGATCTCTCTTTTCTCTCTCTCTCTTTCCTTCTTTCAACGGTCGTACAGATTACACACCGCGTTGTCTCGCGGCGAGAGCACACTACTTGAGAATTTACGTCGTTATTACAACGTCGTTATTACAAAAATAGAGCTTGCGTGTGTGTATAGAGTACGTGTGTGTGCCTCTTTCTCGTCGCGCGCGCGTTTTATGTTTCCCTTAAATAAGATTAATATACAATTGGTTAATTGTTACTATAGGAAACATTTAGTGTGTGTGTTGTCTTGTAGGTAGAGACTAAGCTACTGCCCGGCGAGGTGCGCCCATCTTGCCCGAAACTGAGGGGAGTCGCCGACGGGCGGCGCTGCCGGCGGCCGCCACCGTTGCCGCTGCCGATGGGGGCTCCGGCGGCCGCGCCTGTCTGCGTTGCCGCCACTCAACACATGCGCGTAGAGAGGCACACGCTCGCGTGTCGGGCGCGCGAGGAGCGAGAGAGAGAGAGGAACGTACGATCGGCCGCGGGTGCGACGAGGACGCGACGAATCGCCGCCAGCAGCCGCTGCAACGCGATGACGGTGCGGGGGGG